>NW_025919418.1:0-1000 GCF_907164915.1 Impatiens glandulifera
TAGACGTGTAGTCTAACAAATACGTAGTTAGATGTGCAGTCTAACAAATACGTAGTTAGACGTGCAATCTAACAGATACGTAGTTAGACGTGTTATCTAACAGATACGTAGTTAGACGTGTAGTCTATCAGATACGTAGTTAGACGTACAGTTATCCGGTTAACCTGAAGCTTGAAACAACTGGTAGCTAACCTAAACTGAAATGCAGTATTCAACCGAAAACTGACGAAGAGACTACTTAAAGAAAGAAGCCAAGATTATCAAACTAAGTACAATCTACAAATTGGTGCAAACGAACACTTTGAGTATCTGCGGAAGATGATACCAAAGGATCAGACTATGACATTGCCATATCCATACAAGTCTGAGGATACTTTGAAAGCTGCAGAAGATTGCCTGAAGAAACAGTTACCATTTTGATATAAGTCAAAGGTGCAGTTCTCTAGATGCAGGTAACTGGCCAACCGACAGTTGCCATATTAAGTAAAAGACAAATGAAGCCGGTCTGCTCCATGCTTGGAAGCTTAAACCGCTATTAATGCAATGCTGAACCTCTGCTCAACCAATCAGATTCAAGGATTACCGTGAAGGTATCCGTTGAAGAAATGTGACCGTTGGCACATTTCACCTATAAAAGAAGGATCTGAAGAGGAGTAAATGCAGTTCTAGAGCTACAGAAATTGAGAACAATTACAACAATTAAGAGTGCCATCAACCAAGAAGTTACAAGTTGTGTTTATCTCTCTACAAGATTCAAAGCTTAATTGTGCATTTGAAGTGTGATTACAATTTCTGTGAAAATTGTAAGAGTGTTTATCAAGCCGTAAATAAGGCTCGATCGTGTATTGTGTATTCCTTAGTGAATATCCTTCTCGCGATTTCTAGAAGAAGGGGTGAAATAGGAGTTTTATCTTCGAACATCCATAAAAACTTGTGTCTTGTTCTTTACTATCTGTCGGTTCTGCTTTCTAATCGACTCACACTGTCATAACTGAATTAC
>NW_025919419.1:0-2082 GCF_907164915.1 Impatiens glandulifera
TATTTATAAATATAATAAGAATATTTAAAAAATAAATAATATTCATAAGATAAGAAATATATAAGTAAAAAAACTAAATAAATTTTAATGCAAAATATGTGTTAATAGATTTAATACAAATTAAAAATTAATAAAAAAATATTTATTGGAAAATTTTAATTATACTAGAATAAATAGAAATAATATAATTTTTAAAAGTTTAATGCAAAATATAAAAGTTTGTTTATTATTTAATAATTTTAATTCAAAATTATTTATAAAAATATTAAGAATATTTAAAAAAAATATATTCTATATATAAGAAATAAATAAGTAAAAATTTAAATAATATTTAATAAAAAATATTTTTTTAATAAGTTTTATCCAACGATAAATTTAAAAAAAAGTAAGTTTAATAGAAAATTTAAATTATATTAAATTAATTAAAAAAAATGAAATTTTCATAAGTTTAATGTAAATTTAAATGTAATGAAAATACATTTAATGAAAAATATAAAAATGTGTTTATGAATTAATAATAAATATGAGTTTAATTAAAATTTTAAAATTATTTATAAATATTATAAAATATTTTAAAAATTATATTATGTTCTTAATATAAAAATAAATATGTAAAAATTAAATTAAATTTAATACAAAATTTACTTTAAAAAAAATAATACAAATTTAAATTTAATAAAACTCATTTTAATGTAATATTTAAATATAATGAAAATAGAAAAAAAATTAATAAATTTAATCCAAATTTTAATTTTATAAAAATATAAAAATTTGTTTATGAATAAAAAATATAATATAATTTTAATTGAAAATTTAAAATTATTGAAAAATATTATAAGAATATTTAAGAAACAAGTAATATTCTTAATAAAAGAAATATATAGTTAAAAAACAAAACAAAAATATAATGATTTTTTAAATAAGTTTAATGTATATTTTAAATTTAAATTATATTATATATAAAAATAAAATTATAAAAAGTTTAATAAAAATTTAAATTATATAATATTTATTGAAAAAATTAAATTTTAATAAGTTTAACGAAATTTAAATTTAATTAAATACATTTAATGTAAAATATAAAATTTATTATGAATTGAAAATAAATTTAAGTCAAAATTTAAAATTATTTATAAATACTATAAGATTATTTAAAAAATAAATAATATTTTAATATAAGAAATATATAAGTAAATCTAAATAAAATGTGAGGCAAAATATGTTTAAATAGGTTTAATGATAATTTAAATTTAATGAAAATAAATTTAATGAAAATTTAAATATATTATAAATTATATTAGATTAAATTGAAAAAATACCATTTTTATAAGTTTAATGAAAAATATATTTAATGTAAATATAAAAATTTGTTATGAATTAAGTAAAAGTATGTTTAATTCAAAATTTAAAAATATTTAGAAAATAATAAGATTATTTAAAATATATATTCTTAAGAAATACATAAAATAAAAACGAAATAAAACTTAATGTAAAATATGTGTATAAAAAAAGTTAAATGCAAAATTGATATAGTATTAGATTAAATAGAAAATATGTATTTTATATAAGTTAAATTTAAATTTAAATCTAATAAATATGTTTAATAAAAAATTTAAATTTAATGCGAAATTAATTTTATATAAAAAAATAAAAATTATATGTAAAATAATAAAATTGAATAAAAAATAGTTTTGATTTAAATTTGATGTATTTAAAATTTTAATTTATTGGGTCAAATTATTTTGAGTAAGTGTTAAAGTATTTTGAATATTGGAATTTTGATGATGAGTGTATATAAAACTTAATTTAAGCCGTCTAATCGTTTTTGATGTAGGTGTATCGAAAACAAATTATATTAGACTAAGTCTTAATGAGGTTCATTAGACTAATTCACCATTAGATGCATAGAGTTAAACGTACAGTCTAACAGACATAATTAGACGCTGCAGTCTAACAGATGCGTAATTAGAAGTGCAGTCTAACGGTATGCGTAGTTAGACGTGCAGTCTAACGGATGCGTAGTTAGACGTGCAGTCTAGTTAGCGTGCAGTTGCAGTTAGGATGTGAGTTAGTAGTTAGACG
>NW_025919419.1:2182-24993 GCF_907164915.1 Impatiens glandulifera
TTTATTTTGTGTTTTTTCGTAAAAACATTAAAAACAATTAAAATGTTTGAAATTAACGTGTTTTTTGTTTAAATCGTACGTTTTCACGCTTTTATTTTATGTTTTTTTGTAAAAACATCAAAAATCAATTAAAAATGTTCGAAATTAATGAGTTTTGTTTTAAATTATATGTTTTCACGTTTTTATTTTGTGTTTTTCCCTTTAAAAACATCAAAAATCAATTAAAAATGTTCGAAATTAATGTGTTTTGTTTTAAATTGTACATTTTCACGTTTTTATTTTATGTTTTTTCGTAAAAACATTAAAAACAATTAAAATGTTTGAAATTAACGTGTTTTTTGTTTAAATCGTACGTTTATACGCTTTTGTTTTGTGTTCTTTCGTAAGAACATAAAAAATAAATTTAAAATGTTCGAAATTAACGTGATTTTTGTTTAAATCGTACGTTTATACGCTTTTGTTTTTTGTTTTTTCGTAAAAACATAAAAATAAATTAAAAATTTTCAAAATTAACGTGTTTTTTGTTTAAATCGTACGTTTATACGCTTTTGTTTTGTTTTCTTTCATAAAAACGTAAAAAATCAATTAAAATATGTTCGAAATTAACGTGTTTTGTTTAAATTGTACATTTTCACATTTTTATTTCGTGTTTTATTCGTAAAAACATCAAAAATCAATTACAAATGTTCGAAATTAACGTGTTTTGTTTTAAATTATACATTTTCAAGTTTTTATCTTGTGTTTTTTTCATAAAAACATCAAAAATCTATTAAAAATGTTCGAATGTAACATGTTTTGTTTTAAATTGTACGTTTTCACATTTTCTTTTGTGTTTTTTTCGTAAAAACATTAAAAATAATTAAAATGATTGAAATTAACGTGTTTTGTTTTAAATTGTACGTTTTCACGCTTTTATTTTGTGTTTTTTTCATAAAAACATCAAACACAATTAAAATGTTTGAAATTATCATGTTTTTTGTTTAAATCGCACGTTTATACGCTTTTGTTTTGTGTTCATTCGTAAAAACATAAAAAATCAATTAAAAATGTACTAAATTAACGTGTTTTGTTTTAAATTGTACATTATCACGTTTTTATTTTGTGATTTTTTCCGTAAAAACATTAAATATCAATTAAAAATATTCGAATTTAACGCTTTTTGTTTTAAATTGTACATTTTCACGTTTTTATTTTGAGTTTTTTCGTAAAAACATTAAAAACAATTAAAATGTTTGAAATTAACGTGTTTTTTGTTTAAATCGTACGTTTTCACGCTTTTATTTTATGTTTTTTTTGTAAAAACATCAAAAATCAATTAAAAATATTTGAAGTTAACTTGTTTTTTTTTTGTTTAAATCACACGTTTATACGCTTTTGTTTTGTGTTTTTTTCGTAAAACATAAAAAATCAATTAAAAATGTACTAAATTAACGTGTTTTGTTTTAAATTGTACATTATCACATTTTTATTTTGTGTTTTTTTCCCTAAAAACATTAAAAATCAATTAAAAATGTTCGAATTTAACGCATTTTATTTTAAATTATACATTTTCACGTTTTTATTTTGAGTTTTTTCGTTTAAACATTAAAAACAATTAAAATGTTAGAAATTAACGTGTTTTTTTTGTTTAAATCGTACGTTTATACGCTTTTGTTTTGAGTTCTTTCGTAAAAACAAAAAAAATAGATTAAAAATATTCGAAATTAACGTGATTTTTGTTTAAATCGTACGTTTATACGCTTTTGTTTTATTTTCTTTCATAAAAACATAAAAATAAATTAAAATTTTCAAAATTAACGTGTTTTTTTGTTTAAATCGTACGTTTATACGTTTTTGTTTTGTTTTCTTTCATAAAAACATAAAAAAATCAATTAAAAATGTTCAAAATTAAAGTGTTTTGTTTTAAATTGTACATTTTCACATTTTTATTTTGTGTTTTATTCGTAAAAACATCAAAAATCAATTAAAAATATTCAAAAGTAACGTGTTTTGTTTTAAATTGTACGCTTTCACGCTTTTTTCTGTGTTTTTTTCGAAAAAACAAAAAAATCAAACAAAATGTTCGAAATTAACGTGTTTTGTTTTAAATTATACATTTTCACGCTTTTATTTTGTGTTTTTTTGTAAAAACATTAAAAATCAACTAAAAATGTTCGAAATTAATGAGTTTTGATTTAAATTGTACATTTTCACATTTTTATTTTGTGTTTTTTCTTGTAAAAACATCAAAAATAAATTACAAATGTTCGAATTTAACGTGTTTTGTTTTATATTGTACAGTTTCATGTTTTTATTTTGTGTTTTTTCGTAAAAACATTAAAAACAATTAAAATGTTTGAAATTAACATGTTTTTTGTTTAAATCGTACGTTTATATGCTTTTGTTTGTGTTTTTTCGTAAAACATAAAAATTAAATTAAAAATGTTCGAAATTAAGGTGTTTTTTGTTTAAATCGTACGTTTATATGTTTTTATTTGTGTTTTGTCGTAAAAATATAAAAAATAAATTAAAAATGTTCGAAATTAACGTGATTTTTGTTTAAATCGTACGTTTATACGCTTTTGTATTGTGTTTTTTTGTAAAAGCATAAAAAATCAATTAAAAATGTTCGAAATTAACGTGTTTTGTTTTAAATTGTACATTTTCACATTTTTATTTTGTGTTTTTTTTATAAAAACATCAAAAATAAATTAAAAATGTTCGAATGTAACATGTTTTGTTTTAAATTGTACGTTTTCACATTTTTATTTTGTGTTTTTTTCGTAAAAACAATAAAAACAATTAAAATGATTGAAATTAACGTGTTTTGTTTTAAATTGTACGTTTTCACGCTTTTATTTTGTGTTTTTTTTCATAAAAACATCAAACACAATTAAAATGTTTGAAATTATCGTGTTTTTTGTTTAAATCTTACGTTTATACGCTTTTGTTTTGTGTTTTATTCCGTAAAAACATCAAAAATCGATTAAAAATGTTCGAAATTAATGTTTTTTTAAATAGTTCGTTTTCTCGTTTTTATTTTGGGTTTTTTTCGTAAAAACATCAAAAACAATTAAAATGTTTGAAGTTAACTTGTTTTTTTGTTTAAATCGCACGTTTATACGCTTTTGTTTTGTGTTTTTTTGTCAAAACATAAAAAATCAATTTAAAATGTACTAAATTAACGTGTTTTGTTTTAAATTGTACATTATCACATTTTTATTTTGTGTTTTTTTCCGTAAAAACATTAAAAATCAATTAAAAATATTCGAATTTAACGCATTTTATTTTAAATTATACATTTTCACGTTTTTATTTTTTGTTTTTTCGTAAAAACACTAAAAACTAAATTAAAAATGTTCAAAATTAACGTGTTTTTTATTTAAATCGTACGTTTATACGCATTTGTTTTGTGTTCTTTCGTAAAAACATAAAAAATAAATTTAAAATATTCGAAATTAACGTGATTTTTGTTTAAATCGTACGTTTATACACTTTTGTTTTGTGTTACTTCGTAAAAACATAAAAATAAATTAAAATTTTCAAAATTAACGTGTTTTTTGTTTAAATCGTACGTTTATACGTTTTTTATTTGTTTTCTTTCATAAAAACATAAAAAAATCAATTAAAAATGTTCTAAATTAACGTGTTTTGTTTTGAATTGTACATTTTCACATTTTTATTTTGTGTTTTTTTTGTAAAAACATCAAAAATCAATTAAAAATATTCGAAAGTAACGTGTTTTATTTTAAATTATACGCTTTCACACTTTTTTCTGTGTTTTTTCGAAAAAACAAAAAATAATCAAACAAAATGTTCGAAATTAACGTGTTTTGTTTTAAATTATACATTTTCACGCTTTTATTTTGTGTTTTTGTCGTAAAAACATTAAAAATCAATTAAAAATGTTCGAAATTAATGAGTTTTGATTTAAATTGTATATTTTCACATTTTTATTTTGTGTTTTTTCCTGTAAAAACATCAAAAATAAATTAAAAATGTTCGAATTTAACGTGTTTTGTTTTAAATTGTACGTTTTCATGTTTTTATTTTGTGTTTTTTCGTAAAAACATTAAAAACAATTAAAATGTTTGAAATTAAAGTGTTTTTTGTTTAAATCGTACGTTTATATGCTTTTTTTTGTGTTCTTTCGTAAAACATAAAAATTTAATTAAAAATGTTCGAAATTAAGGTGTTTTTTATTTAAATCGTACGTTTATATGTTTTTATTTGTGTTTTGTCGTAAAAATATAAAAAATAAATTAAAAATGTTCGAAATTAACGTGATTTTTGTTTAAATCGTACGTTTATACGCTTTTGTATTGTGTTTTTTGGTCAAAACATAAAAAAATCAATTAAAAATGTTCGAAATTAACGTGTTTTGTTTTAAATTGTACATTTTCACATTTTTATTTTGTGTTTTTTTCGTAAAAACATCAAAAACAATTAAAATATTTGAAATTAACGTTTTTTTGTTTAAATCGTACGTTTATACGCTTTTGTTTTGTGTTCTTTCGTAAAAACATAAAAAATAAATTTAAAATGTTTGAAATTAACTTGGTTTTTGTTTAAATCGTACGTTTATACGCTTTTGTTTTGTGTTTTTTTCGTAAAAACATCAAAAATAAATTAAAGATGTTCGAAATTAACGTGTTTTTTTGTTTAAATCGTACGTTTATACGCTTTTGTTTTGTTTTCTTTCATAAAAACATAAAAAATCAATTAAAAATATTCGAAAGTAACGCATTTTGTTTTAAATTGTAAGCTTTCACGCTTTTTTCGAAGTTTTTTTCGAAAAAACAAAAAAATCAAACAAAATGTTTGAAATTAACGTGTTTTTTGTTTAAATCGTATGTTGGGTCAAATTATTATGACTAAGTGTTGAAATAACTTATGAGTTTTGATACATGTGTATTGAAACAATATGTCGTAAGACTTGGATCTAATGAGGGTCATTAGACCGATTTTGGCATTCAATGCATAAAATTAGACGTACAGACTAACTCACAGGAGTTAGACGTGTAGTCTAATAGACGTGTAATTAGACGGATAGTCTAAAAGATACACGGAATTAGACGTAAGTCTAATGCATAGAATTAGACGTACAGTCTAACTCATCGGAGTTAGACGTACAGTCTAACTCATCGGAGTTAGACGTGTAGTCTAATGAATGCACGGAATTAGATGTGCAGTCTAACTTATTGGAGTTAGACATGTAGTCTAATGAATGTAAAGAATTAGACGTAAGTCTAATGAATACACGGAATTAGACGTACAGTCTAACTCATTGGAGTCAGATGTATAGTCTAATATATTTGCAATTAGACGGGTAGTTTAATTTATGCGGAATTAGACATGCAGTCTAACTTAGTGGAGTTAGACGTGCAGTCTAACTCAGTGGAGTTAGACGTGCAGTCTAATAGAAAGTGAAAGTTAGACGTGCGTCTAACTCCTTCAGAAAAGTCTGAGGTAGAACCGGAATTAGACGTGCATTCTAACTCAGTGGAGTTAGATGTGCAGTCTAATGGTTATTGGATAATTAGACGTGTAGTCTAATTAGTGAAAGTTAGACATACGTCTAACTCCTTCAGACAAGTCTGAGGTATAACCGGAATTAGACGTATAGTCTAACTCAATGGAGTTAGACGGGCAGTCTAATAGTTATTGGATAATTAGACGTGTAGTCTAATTAGTAAAAGTTAGACGTGCGTCTAACTCCTTCAGACAAGTCTGAGGTGGAACCGGAATTAGACGTGCAGTCTAACTCAGTGGAGTTAGATGTGCATTCTAATGGTTATTGTAATTAGACGTAAGTCTAATTCTATTAGACCAGGCGGTCTAATAGACGTTATTATTTAAAGGAGATGTGTTATTTAAATACGTCTAATGCTCAGTTTAAGTAGTACGCTTGAATCTAGCATTTCACCTACCCACGTGCTATAGCTGTACCCTACTTCTGCTCCACTTTCTAGTGAAGATTAGTACAACAGCTATATGCATCCAATCAAGGAATGTCATGTAAGAGAATTTTCCTCACATTACTTGTTTTGCAGGTACATCCTTGATGAAATATTCGGCGCACTCCCAGTGATGTACGACCACGATCCTTGTGCTCAGAACCTGCTGTGTACAATGGAGGCTTTCCAATGGAAGAGTGCCACTTATCATTCTTGAAGATTCGACTGTTAGCTCCTGCTCAATGTTTAATAAATTTAAAGGACAACAGACAATTTGACTTAACAAGCACAACTGTCAACCTTACGAACTTGCCAATCTTGAGAGAATTCAAGCCTTCGAATACTCATACTGTGAAGCTGCTTTCTGATTGTACTGTGTGTGAATCAAGAGAGAGCTAGAATCAAAAACACCTTTAGCTGAGTGATATTCTTCATCTTGTAATCTAACAGAAAGTGTTCTGTTCAATAGTGAGCTAAGTGTGTGTGTAAACTGTATTTGATTCGAATCATATTATAGTGAATCCTTCCGATGGTTGGAAGAAGGGGTGACGTAGGAGAGTTTCTCCGAATATCTATAAACAAACTGTTGTGTTCTTCATTTCTGTCATCTTTTCATATTTCATCTTGTGTGCTTCAAACCCAAGTAAACAATTCCGCATTGAATCCGTTTCAAGTGTTTACACAAGTTTGCGCAGAATAGAAAGCGAATTAAATCCTAACAAGATTTCTTTCAAACTGTTTTTCATAAGCCTTCATCGTGAGCCAGACCCCCGTCTCTATCGATAAAGCCAATCCTATCATCGTACGTTTATACGCTTTTGTTTTGTGTTCTTTCGTAAAAACATAAAAAATAAATTAAAAATGTTCGAAATTAACGTGATTTTTGTTTAAATCGTACGTTTATACGCTTTTGTTTTGTGTTTTTTTGTAAAAACATAAAAATAAATTAAAAAATTTCAAAATTAACGTGTTTTTTGTTTAAATTGTACGTTTATACGCTTTTGTTTTGTTTTCTTTCATAAAAACATAAAAAATCAATTAAAAATGTTCGAAATTAATGTGATTTTTGTTTAAATTGTACGTTTATACCCTTTTGTCTTGTGTGTTTTTTTCGTAAAAACATAAAAATAAATTAAAATTTTTCGAAATTAACGTGTTGTTTTAAATTGTACGTTTTCTCATTTTTATTTTGTGTTTTTTTCATGAAAACATAAAAAACAATTAAAATGTTTGAATTTAACGTGTTTTTTGTTTAAATCGTACGTTTATACACTTTTGTTTTGTGTTCATTCGTAAAAACATAAATAAATCAATTAAAATTGTTCGAAATTAACGTGTTTTGTTTTAAATTGTACATTTTCACGTTTTTATTTTGTGTTTTTTTCCTAAAAACATCAAAAATCAATTAAAAATGTTCGAAATTAACGTGTTTTGTTTTAAATTGTACGTTTTCACGTTTATATTTTGTGTTTTTTTCCTAAAAACATCAAAAACAATTATAATGTTTGAAATTATCGTGTTTTTTATTTAAATCATACGTTTATACACTTTTATTTTGTGTTCTTTCGTAAAAACATAAAAAATGAATTAAAAATGTTCGAAATTAACGTGTTTTGTTTTAAATTGTATATTTTCACGTTTTTATTTTGTGTTTTTTTTTGTAAAAACATCAAAAATTAATTAAAAATGTTCGAAATTAACGTGTTTTGTTTTAAATTGTACATTTTCATGTTTTTATCTTGTGTTTTTTTCGTAAAAACATCAAAAAAAATTAAAATATTTAAAATTAACGTGTTTTTTGTTTATATAGTATGTTTATACACTTTTGTTCTGCATTCTTTCGTAAAAACATAAAAAATCAATTAAAAATGTTTAAAATTAGCGTGTTTTGTTTTAAATTGTACATTTTCACGTTTTTATTTCGTATTTTTTTCGTAAAACATCAAAAATCAATTAAAAATGTTCAAAATAACATTCTTTAATTTAAATTATACGTTTTCACGCTTATAATTTGTTTTTTTTACGAAAAAAAACAAAACAATTAAAATATTTGAAATTAACGAGTTTCTGTTTTAAATTGTACGTTTTCACGCTTTTATTTAGTATTTTTTTCATAAAAACATCAAACACAATTAAAATGTTTGAAATTATCTGGTTTTTTTTAAATCGTACGTTTATACGCTTTTGTTTTGTGTATTATTATGTAAAAACATCAAAAATCAATTAAAAATGTTCGAAATAAACGTTTTTTGTTTTAAATTGATTGTATTCTAACTTTTATTTTGTGTTTTTTTTCATAAAAACATCAAAAATAATTAAAATGTTTGAAGTTAACGTATTTTTTGTTTAAATCGTACGTTTATATGCTTTTTTTTGTGTGTTTTTTAGTAAAAACATAAAAAATCAATTAAAATTATTCGATAGTATCATGTTTTTTTTAAATTGTACATTTTCACGTTTTTATTTAGTATTTTTTTTCTTAAAAACATCAAAAATTAATAAAAAAAATGTTTGAAATTAACGTGTTTTGTTTTTAATTGTACGTTTCACGTTTTTATTTTGTGTTTTTTTCATAAAAACATCAAAAACAATTAAAATGTTTGAAATTATCGTGTTTTTTGTTTAAATCATACGTTTATACGCTTTTGTTTAGTGTTCTTTCGTAAAAACATAAAAAATAATTAAAATTGTTCGAAATTAACGTGTTTTGTTTTAAATTGTACATTTTTACGTTTTTATCTTGTGTTTTTTTCGTAAAAACATCAAAAATCAATTAAAAATGTTCGAAATTAACGAGTTTTGTTTTAAATTGTACGTTTTCACGTTTTTATTTTATGTTTTTTCGTAAAAACATCAAAACCAATTAAAATGTTTTATATTATCATGTTTTTGTTTAAATCGTACATTTATACGCTTTTATTTTGTGTTTCTTTTGTAAAAACATAAAAAATCAACAAAAATAGTTCGAAATTATCGTGTTTTGTTTTAAATTGTACATTTGCACATTTTTATTCTGTGTTTTTTTCCGTAAAAATATCAAAAATCAATTTAAAATGATCGAAATTAACGTGTTTAGTTTTAAATTGTACGTTCTAACGCTTTTATTCCTCGTTTTTTTCGTAAAAATATCAAAAATAATTAAATTGTTTAAAATTAACGTGTTTTTTGTTTAAATCGTAGGTTTATATACTTTTGTTTTGTGTTTTTTTTCGTAAAAACATTAAAAATCAGTTAAAAAATGTTCGAAATTAACGTGTTTTAAATTGACCCTTTTCACGATTTTGTTTTGTGTTCTTTCGTAAAAATATCAAAAATCAATTAAAAATATTCGAAATTAAAGTGTTTTATTTTAAATTGTACGATTTCAAGCTTATATTTTTTGTTTTTTCGTAAAAACATTAAAAACAATTAAATTGTTTTAAATTAACGTGTTTTTTTGTTTAAATCATACATTTATACGCTTTTGTTTTGTGTTCTTTCATAAGAACATAAAAAATCAATTAAAAATGTTCGAAATTAACGTGTTTTGTTTTAAATAGTACATTTTCACGTTTTTATTTTATGTTTTTTTCGTAAAAACATCAAAAATAATTAAAATGTTTGAAAATTAACGTGATTTTTGTTTAAATCGTATGTTTATACAATTTTGTTCTGCGTTCTTTCGTAAAAACATAAAAAATCAATTAAAAATGTTCGAAATTAACGTGTTTTGTTTTAAATTATACATTTTCACGTTTTTATTTCGTATTTTTTCGTAAAAACATCAAAAATCAATTAAAAATGTTCGAATTTAACGTGTTTTGTTTTAAATTGTACGTTTTCACATTTTTATTTTGTGTTTTTTTCGTAAAAACATTAAAAACAATTAAAATGTTTGAAATTAACGTGTTTTTTGTTTAAATCGTACGTTTATATGTTTTTGTTTTGTGTTCTTTCATAAAAACATAAAAAATAAATTTAAAATGTTCAAAATTAACGTGATTTTTGTTTAAATTATACGTTTATACGTTTTTGTTTTGTTTTTTTTCGTAAAAACATCAAAAATCAATTAAAAATGTTCGAATTTAACGTGTTTTGTTTTAAATTTTACAATTTTACGTTTTATTTTGTGTTTTTTTCGTAAAAACATTAAAAACAATTAATATGTTTGAAATTAATGTGTTTTTTGTTTAAATCGTACGTTTGTATGCTTTTGTTTTTTGTTATTTCGTAAAAACATCAAAAATCAATTAATTATTTTCGAAATTAACGTGATTTTTGTGTAAATTGTATGTTTATACGTTTTTGTTTTGTTTTTTCGTAAAAACAGCAAAAATCAATTAAAAATGTTCGAATTTAACGTGTTTTGTTTTAAAATTTACATTTTTACGTTTTATTTTGTGTTTTTTCGTAAAAACATTAAAAACAACTAAAATGTTTGAAATTAATGTGTTTTTAGTTTAAATCGTACGTTTATATGCTTTTGTTTTGTGTTCTTTCGTAAAAACATCAAAAATCAATTAAAATTGTTCGAAAGTAATGTGTTTTGTTTTAAATTGTACGCTTTCACGCTTTTGTTCTGTTGGTTTATGTTAAGGTTTAGGGTTGCGACTGGTTTATGGTTTATGTTAGGGTTTAGGGTTGCATCTCGCGGTTCCGTGTTGCGAATGGTTTATGTTAGGGTTTAGGGTTGAGTCTCACGGTTGCGGTTGCTTCTCACGATTAACAATTATTTTTAGCGATTGACGATTGTTTCTCGTTTGTTTATATTTATTGTAAAAGGTTTTCTTTGACAATGTTGTTTTTGTTTTCTCTTTTGTAGATGGCAGACTCCATCGTTCTTGATTTTCCTGGTTGGATTTCTATAAAATCTGTCCAAACCCTAAAAAAAATAGCTGGGAGGTTTGAAAAGATAGATCTTATAGAGAGGGCTCTTAATTGCCAATTTCAATATTTATTCAAAGGAGTCCCGGACTTGTTGTTCTTAGGAACAATTCTACATTAGATGCTGCTTCGGAAGGTTAAGTCCAATTCGAATAGGATGATTTTCAACTTGAATGGGGGGATCTGACTGTTTTTATGAAAGAGTATGTCTTGATTACAGGCCTCAACTTCGACAGATTGCCTGAGTACAAAGATGAATGTCGAGGTTGTCCACACTTGCTGATAAAATATTTCAATAGGAATATGACAGTTCGAATGAACGAGATGGAATCTTGTTTTATGACATGCACCGATAAGGAAGACACATGGAAGATGGGGCTAATATGCTTGATTTGCCAGTACCTCTTTTCATTTGACCCAAGACAGATTATAAATGTCAAAATCATCCATATGGTTGAGAAGATGTTGAAGATTTCCTCCGATTTCCATGGGGAAAGCTGTCCTTTAGAGTCACCATGAAGGGTCTTAACTATGACATGAAACACCACAGGTCCTTATATATGTCCAAGATGGGGACTGAAGTTACTAATACTTTTGCTTATAACGTTTATGAGTTTGCACTAGAACTGCAAGTGTGGACCTATGAGGTTATCCAAAGCTTTGTCCCTAGATTCGCCACAAGGAAGAAGGTTGATGGCCCTTTATGCCCAAGGATACTATTGTATCAATCCAAAAGGAAGAACACCATTCAGGAGGTACATTATTCCCTTCATAGCATTGTGTTGTCTACGATGGAAGAGTCCTCCATGGAGAAAAGATTGTACAGTGGGGAGAATTTTGAACAAATTAACAATTCATTCGATGATTTGTTTGAGGGAGTTACGGGAGGGGGGGGGGGGAGAGAAAGGCTGAAGCGGAATCAAATGAAGATGAAGATGATGATGAAGATGAAGATGAAGATCAAGATGAAGAACCTACTACTGTCCAATCTTCCAAGAGGAAGAGAAAGCTTGAATATGATGTAGCTCCCAACAAAACAGCCAATATGCATCGTAAGCAACCTCCCCTAGTCCTATTATTCCCCCAACCGCAACTTAAGTACCTGCATCATCACCGACATCTCCTATTCGATGTATATGTCATGAGATGAAGAAAGATGTCGAAGAGACGAAGAACAGTGTCGAAGAGATGAAGAACAATGTCGAAGAGATCAAGAAAGATTTCAAAGAGATGAAGGGATACATAAGAGACATCAAAGTGAATCAACAAAAGAACTTTATTCTGTTTTAAAAGATGATTCTCAATATAAGCAACCAATTCGCCAACCATGTGATCAACTAGACGGCCATAGTAACAGCCAAACTAGATGAGAAGACCTACCAGTTAATTCTTGCAATGCATCTTCAATGTTAGATTAAAAATGGTATGGTTGCATCACGCGGTTGTGTCTCGCAAATGCAGTTGTGTCATGCGGTTGCGTCTCGCAAATGCAGTTGCGTCTCGCGGGTGTAGTTGCATCTCGCAGTTGCGTCTCGCGAATGACCTGAAGCTAATTTGTTTTGATAGGATCGGCTTTATCGATAGAGACGGGGGTCTGGCTAAGGATGAAGGCTTATGAAAAACAGTTTGAAAGAAATCTTGTTAGGGATTTAATTCGATTTCTATTCTACGCAAACTTGTGTAAACATTTGAAACGGATTCAAGGCGGAATTGTTTACTTGGGTTTGAAGCACAAGATGAATTATGAAAAGATGACAGAAATGAAGAACACAACAGTTTGTTTATGGATGTGTGGAGAAACTCTCCTACGTCACCCCTTCTTCCAACCACCGGAAGGATTCACTATAAGAATCAAATACAGTTTACACACACTTAGCTCACTATTGAACAAAACAATTTATGTTCAATTACAAGATGAAGAATATCACTCAGCTAAAGGTATTTTGATTCTAGTTCTCTCTCTCGATTCACACATAGTACAATCAGAAAGAAGCTTCACAGAATAAGTTCAGTAAGCAAGATGATTTGAGTAGTCTCTCTCTCTGCAAAATCAGATTGCTTGTTCTTTTTGTAAGGCAAAAGTTCAAGGTTGTTAAGGCTGATTGTCCGTTGTCCATAGGATTGATTAAATACTGAGCAGGAGCTAACGGTCGAATCGTCAAGAATGATACGTGACACTCTTCCATTGGAAAGCCTCCATTGTACACAACAAGTTCTGAGCACAAGGATCGTGGCCGTACAGAACTGGTAGTGCGCCGAATATTCTATCAGTGATGTACCTGCAAAACGGATAATGTGAGGAAAATTCTCTTATGTGGCATTCCGTGATTGGATGCATATAGTTGCTGTACTAATCTTCACAAAAAAGTGGAGCAGAAGTAAGGTACAACTATAGCATGTGGGTAGGAGAAATGCTAGATTTTAGCGTACTGCTTAAACTGAGCATTAGACGTATTTCAGTTAGACAGATTGTGAAAATCGGTCTAATAAAATAAGTCAATTCCTTCTAATGAAAAACGTCTATTAGACCGCCTAGTCTAATAGAATTAGACTCGCGTCTAATTCAATAACCATTAGACTGCCACGTCTAACTCCACTGAGTTAGACTGACACGTCTAATTCCGGTTCTACCTCAGACTTGTCTGAAGGGTTAGACTCACGTCTAACTTTCACTAATTAGACTACCCGTCTAATTATTCAATAACCATTAGACCGGCACGTCTAACTCCACTGAGTTAGACTGCACGTCTAATTCCGGTTCTACCTCAGACTTGTCTGAAGGAGTTAGACTCACGTCTAACTTTCATTAATTAGACCACACGTCTAATTATTCAATAGCCATTAGACCAGCACGTCTAACTCCACTAAGTTAGACTGCACGTCTAATTCCGGTTCTACCTCAGACTTGTCTGAAGGAGTTATACTCACGTCTAACTTTCACTAATTAGACTACGCGTCTAATTATTCAATAACCATTAGACCGGCACGTCTAACTCCACTGAGTTAGACTGCACGTCTAATTCCGGTTCTACCTCAGACTTGTCTGAAGGAGTTAGACTCACGTCTAACTTTCACTAATTAGACCACACGTCTAATTATTCAATAACCATTAGACCGACACGTCTAACTCCACTGAGTTAGACTGCACGTCTAATTCCGATTATCAATTAGACTACCCGTCTAATTACAAATATATTAGACTACACGTCTAATTCTGAATATATTAGACTTACGTCTAATTCCATTAGACTTACATCTAATTCCACTAGACTTACGTCTAATTCCGTGTATTCATTAGACTTGCGTCTAATTCTTTACATCTATTAGACTACACGTCTAACTCCGATGAGTTAGACTGTACGTCTAATTCTATTAGACTTATGTCTAATTCCGTGTATTCATTAGACTTGCGTCTAATTCTTTACATCTATTAGACTACACGTCTAACTCCGATGAGTTAGACTGTATGTCTAATTCTATTAGACTCACGTCTAATTCCATGTACTTATTAGACCGTCCGTCTAATTTACACGTCTATTAGACTGCACGTCTAACTCCGATGAGTTAGAGTGTGCGTCTAATTTTATGCGAATGAAAATCAAAATCGGTCTAATGACCCTCATTAGATCCAATTCTTATAACGTATTGTTTCAATACACCTATATCGAAACTCATAAGTTATTTCATCATCAAAATATCAGAGGGTAAAATATTTCAACACTTAGTCAAAATAATTTGACCCAACAATTTCCTCCTTTTTGATGAAGAAATTGCAGACATGCATACCTATATCAAAACATGCATTCATCAAATAAATAAACAAACATGCAAGTAATCATTCAAGAACATCCAAATTAATCACATGTGAGTGTTTTCAGAAGAAACACTTAAAATATTGTTCAAAGTAGCCAAAATAGGTTTACCAAAAACATCATGAAAACATTCAAAATAATTTCAAAAAGACATTTAAGCACTAGTCTTCTTCTTCTTCTTGGTCATGACTTCTGGAAAAGATAGACTTCAACCTAAGAGATCTCTAAGACTGCAGTTAGAGGGGAATTGGAGTCTTCACTTTTCCTTTTCTTAGACTTAAGCGTTTCAACCCTTTGAATGTAATTTACCACTTTCTGGTAGTTCAGGATCTTAGAAGGAAGGGGAAAACTCTCACCGGGTTCGTTCAGACGATGACAGAGAAAAGAGCTGAGAGGACCGTCAAAGCCAAAAATCTTCTTCTTAGCGACAACCATTCTAACAAGATTCCCTAAGAGGAAGCTTGTCCAGTTCACCGGAACACCCCTGGTGATAGCCACCATTATCTGAAAGACCTTCGTACAGTACTTGTAGAAAGTTTCTTTAGACAGAAGGGATTTAGATATGATATCGCTTACGAGAGAATATTCAACCTTCATGAGGTTTTTCTTTCCATGAATATCTACTTCAGGAGAATCGGAAAATACCTTTATCATCGTAATCATTAGGTTAGAATGAGTGATCGAGAAATCATCAATACCTTCTATTGGGAGATGAAAAAAATCACCAAAAGATACTTCTGTGATCCAGACAATGTGGCCCATTACGGCTCTAACAATAACATTGTCTTGATAGAAGCTAGCGGGTTGGAAGAATTCGTTGACTAGTTGTTCATGATAGGTTTCATGAGGGGTGAGGAATCTTCTCAGCCTAGAAGCTTTTAGCGATTCGAACATCCTATGCATGCCCGAAGATTGAAGAGTGGATACGGATTGAAAGTCCACTTGAATCGATTTTGGTTGGAAGGGCAGCATTATGATTTGATGAACAAGGGTTTGAACGATTCGACTTCTAAAGAGAGAAAGGGAGAATGATTTCAAGAATTTTCAATTTCTCAGAGTGAATGACCCTATACATATCAGGGTTTTAATCATGAAGAATAAAACTAATGATTGCTCCTACCGTCAAGAATTTCAAAAGACAGTTCCCAATAAACATAGCATTTAATATTAGCATGAAATAGAACGTTTAATACTAAGTGTACAAGCAAAAGTTGTCAGAAATATTAGTCATTCCTTGCATATTAAGAGACACGTGTCTTCAATTCTTTTGAGGAATGACTGATTTATTTTTCGGCGGGAAGGAAGACTTAAACAGAAATCATTAAAAGACAGATGTCTGAAAAGCCAGAAGATGAACAGTCTAATTACACCAGTAGTTAGACGTTTTATTTTTCCTTTTAACATTTTCAACTCCTTTTTGAAAATCAGTCTATTAGACGTGTACGTCTAATTATGCAATAACAGCACGTGAGACACGCGTGTCTGGTTAGACGTGAGCATCCTCTTGCTCATGACGTAAAAACGTCTAACGTCTATTAGACGTGTCCGTCTATTAGACGCATCCGTCTAACCAAGCAGGTTAAAATAACCAAGACAATGATTTCATATGAAGATGAAACTGCTAAGGTAGATGTTCGTCTAAGTAGCTGTGTTTCTCAAACTCTGAATCCTTAGGATAAGTTGAGACCTCCGTCTTTCATATCTGTTTAGTTGCGTTTTGAACGATATGTTCCCCCTTAGATTATGCACGTAATTACATCAATCAAGATCAATCAAGACCTAGCATGTTTCTAAAATAAGAAAATTAGCTTCCGGTAGAGGTTTCGTGAAGATGTCCACAGTTTGTTGATCTGTAGGAACATGTTCAAGACGAATTTGCTTCTGATTGACGTGTTCTCGGATGAAATGATGCCTGATTTCAATATGCTTTGTCCGAGAATGTAGAACTGGATTATAGGAAATTGCAATAACACTAGTGTTGTCGTAGAAAATTGGAGATTCATCAGCTTCAATCCCATAGTCTCCGAGCTGTTGTTGAATCCACAAAACTTGAGAACAACAACTACCAGCTGCAAGATACTCTGCTTCTGCTGTAGACGTGGTGACCGACGTCTGCTTCTTACTGAACCATGTGATTAGACGATCTCCAAGGAACTTACAAGTTCCACTTGTGCTTTTTCTATCAATTTTGCATCCTGCATAATCTGCATCTGAGAAACTAATTAAATTGAAACTGGAATCCTTCGGATACCACAGTCCCACATTTTGAGTTCCCTTCAAGTATTTAAGAATACGTTTGGCAGTAGTAAAATGATAGAGTTTAGGATCAGCCTGAAATCTGCCACAAATACCAACAACAAATTGAATGTCTGGTCTGCTAGCAGTTACATATAGCAAAGAACCGATTAGTCCTCTATAAGCTGTTACATCGACACTTTGGCCACCTTCATCTTTGTCCAATTTAACTGAAGAACTCATTGGAGTAGATGCAGTAGAACAGTTCTCCAGACCAAACTTCTTTAACAATTCTTTGGTATATTTGGCTTGGTTGATGAGAGTTCCGTTTTCCAGCTGACGGATCTGAAGCCCAAGGAAGAATGTAAGTTCTCCCATCATGCTCATTTCAAACCTATCCTGCATCAGATTGGCAAATTTCTCACACAGTTTTGGGTTAGTGGACCCAAAGATAATGTCATCAACATATATCTGAACAAGTAATATGTGAGAATCTTTAGTAAATCTAAACAAGGTTTTATCCATTGTTCCAACAACAAAATCATGATCAAACAAGAAATTGGTTAAGGTGTCATACCAAGCTCTAGGAGCTTGTTTTAGACCATACAATGCTTTGTTAAGCCTATAAATATGATTTGGCAAAACATGATCTATAAAAACGGGGGGTTGCTCAACATATACTTCTTCACTTAATTTTCCATTTAAGAACGCACTTTTCACATCCATTTGAAAGACTTTAAAGTTCTTAAATGATGCATATGCAAGGAAGATTCTGATTGCCTCTAGTCTTGTAACTGGTGCAAAAGACTCATCAAATTAAATACCTTCCTCTTGTCTGTATCCTTGAGAAACCAAACGAGCTTTGTTTCTAATGAGTAAGCCATCTTCACTAAGCTTGTTTCTAAATTCCCATCTTGTTCTTATGACTGACTTGTCAGTTGATCTAGGAGTAAGATAACACACTTTATTTCTATCAAATTGGTTTAACTCCTCTTGCATAGCATTGATCCAATCTGGATCAACTATAGCTTCACCAATCTTCTTTAGTTCAATTTGAGAAATAAATGCAGAATTGGCCATTTAATCCATCAGTTGACGTCTTGTCCTTCGAGGAGAGAAAGGATTTCCGATTATCAGTTCTGGTAAATGATTTCTTTTCCATCTGAAGTTGGAACCAAGGGGATTGGTCATCTGAACCGGTGACACCGCGACATCCAAACTCTCAATTTCTTGTTGAACAAGAGTTTGCACATCTGGTTGAGATTTAACCGGATCAGCCACTGGATCAGACAAAGCCATCCGCTTGTCCAAGGTTTATTCTTCTTCACTTACAGACTCAAGACTAGCCGCTTGTAGTCTGTCAGCAAGATTAATGGGTTCATTGGATTTTCTCTCAACAGGCTCATCAAAAACTACATGAAGGGATTCTTCAACAGTCTGTGTTCTTTTGTTGTATACTCTGTAAGCCTTGCTTACTGATATCCCAACATGAATCCCTCATCTGTTTTAGCATCAAAGGCAGTCAAATAAACCTTTCCATTGTTATGGATAAAACATTTACACCCGAAAATCTTAAACTAAGAAACTGTGGGAATTCTCACATAATACAGTTCATAGGGAGTTTTATCAAAACGTTTGTTGATTATTGATAGGTTTTGAGTATAGCAAGCAGTACTAATGGCTTCTGCCCAGAACCTCTGAGGAACATTTGATTCAGCAAGCATAGATCTCGCTGCTTCCTTTAGAGTTCTCACTCTTCTCTCAGCAATGCCGTTTTGCTGTGGAGTTCTGGCACTAGACAACTCGTGCCTAATTCTAGTCTCCTCAAGATAAGATGATAGGTATCTGTTAGTGAATTCAGTTCCTTGATCACTTCTGATGCACGTGATATTTAAAGATTTCTGATTCTGAATCCCTTTAAATATCCTAATCAAGTTTTCAGCAGTTTTATCTTTTGATGGTAAAAATGCAACCCATGTAAATCGTGAAAAGTCATCGATAACAATTAAGGCAAATCTCATTCCTCATATACTCTTTACAGGAATTGGAACAAAAAGATCCATATGTAACAGTTCTAGGATACGACTGGATTGGGATTTCCCTTTGCTTTTGAACGATGATCTGCCCTGTTTTCCTAACTGGCAAGCAGTGCATATCTTGTTCTTTGAAAACTGAAGATTGGGTAAACCAATAACTAAGTTGTTTGAACAGATGTTGTTAATGGTTTTAAAATTCAGATGGTTTAAACGTTTATGCCATAACCATTTCTGGTCATTCTTGGCAATCATGCACATAGGATCAGATGTCTCTTTTTGCCAATTCATTTTATATGAGTTTCCTACTCTACTTCTAGCTAATAAAATATTTCCATCTTGGTCTTTAACTAGACATGCATGAGTTTGAAAGTCTAATGACAAACCATTATCACATAGTTGACTAATGCTGATTAAGTTATAACACAGATTGTCAACAAGTAGTACGTCATTAATAGTTAGGTTACCATGGACAATCTTACCCTTACCCATGGTCTTACTCTTCTTGTTATCACCAAATGTGATCTTAAGTCCAGAGCAGTCTGATATATCAGTGATAAGCCGTCTGTTTCTAGTCATATGCCTAGAACATCCGCTATCAAGATACCATACAGATTCCTCCAATCCTTCATTTATTTGTACCTACATAAATAGATATTTACAATCATCTTGTACCCACATTTAATTGGGTCATCGGTCAATCAGTCCCTTAGGAATCCATATTTGAGTTATTTTAATGGATTTCCCATTTTGAGTTGTAATTAATGCGTATGTTTTTGACTTAGCAGACGACTTTCTACAAGCCACTGATCTTTTAATTTTTGAAGAAGGTTTTTTTTATTAAAACTCCTTGACTTAGAGTCAGGTTTTAGATTACCAAACTTATTAGACTTTTCTAGCTTATTCTTAAGCTAGCTAACAGTCGGTGGAACATAAACTATTTCATTTTTGAAAGCAACTTCTTCATTAATAGGATCAGATTCAATGTTAGTCATACTCATTTTGACAAAGTTTATAGGCTTAACCTTATCAGTTGGAGAGTTTTACTTTTTGCATGACAGATTAGGGTCATTGCTGTTATATCCCAAACCGGATCTAGATCTAGCAGGTTTCAACATGCTGATCTGATATTTGACAGCATCTCCTGATATTGTCCATGCACTGACAATATAGTTTAGTCTATTGTTTTCAGATGAAAGAGTTTGAATCTGTTCTTTGAGCATCTCATTCTCAGATGAGATCTCTGTTAAGTTTTCATCAAAAACGTTTGGTTCAGATTCTTGGTTTGGAGAAAGAACAGTTGATTCATATTTAACTTTCATTTCATAAAAAGAGTCAGCTAACTTTTTGTACTCAATAGTCAATTTATTGAGTGCATTAGTTAACTCCTCATTTGTAAATTCTGATGCAGAGATATCATGTACCTTAGATTGGTCATCTGCCATCAGACAAGTTACATCTTCATTCTCTTTTTCGGCAGGAGGCTCCTCCGAATCACTATCAGCCCATCTGGACTTGTTCTGACTGCAAATGAATGCTTTCTGGTTGTTCTTTACTTGAGAATTCACACCATGGATCTGGTTGAGCTTATCCCATATCTATTTTTTACAGTGGAACAAGATTTGATCTCACAAAACATATTCGTGTTGAGTGACTGGAACAGAATGTTCTTATCAACATTATCCAGGTTGTTGGTCACCTTATCTTTAGTGGTCCACTCACTTTTTGGCTTTGAAATCTTTATGGGGCCATCGATGATGACACTCCACATATCATAGTCAATAGAAGCCAAGTGAGCTTGCAATCTTATCATCCATAAATTGTAGTTGTCCTTTGAATGAAGAGGAATTTCATTGATGCAAGACATACTTTGGGTTCTTGATGCTTGAGAATAGAAACAGGGCTCTGATACCAATTGATAGGATCCGCTTTATCGATAGAGACGAGGGTCTGGCTAATGATGAAGGCTTATGAAAAACAGTTTGAAAGAAATCCTGTTAAGGATTTAATTCGCTTTCTATTCTACGCAAACTTGTGTAAACACTTGAAACAGATTCAAGGCGGAATTGTTTACTTGGGTTTGAAGCACAAGATGAAATATGAAAAGATGACAGAAATGAAGAACACAATAGTTTCTTTATGGATGTTCGGAGAAACTCTCCTACGTCACCCCTTCTTCCAACCACCGGAAGGATTCACTATAAGAATCAAATACAGTTTACACACACTTAGCTCACTATTGAACATAACACTTTCTGTTCAATTATAAGATGAAGAATATCACTCAGCTAAAGGTGTTTTGATTCTAGCTCTCTCTCTCGATTCACACACAGTACAATCAGAAAGAAGCTTCACAGAATAAGTTCAGTAAGCAAGATGATTTTAGTAGTCTCTCTCTATGCAAAATCAGATTGCTTGTTCTTTTTGTAAGGAAAAAGTTCAAGGTTGTTAAGGTTGATTGTCCGTTGTCCTTAGGATTGATTAAATATTGAGCAGGAGCTAACAGTCGAATCTTCAAGAATGATACGTGGCACTCTTCCATTGGAAAGCCTCCATTGTACACAGCAGGTTCTGAGCACAAGGATCGTGGCCGTACAGAACTGGTAGTGCGCATAGAAAAATTAAGTAAAGTTAATTTTCAAAACCGGTCAGAAAACTAAACTACTATTAACTTCCATGTGCAGGAACAGATCGACTTGTATAAACCGGCTGGAACTTCATAAACCGGCTGAAGAACATATCAAAGTAATCTAGTTCCAAATGATCAAGTCAATATCAAGAGGAACCGGTCTCAACATTCTAAACAGACCGGCTAGAAAAGAAAATCCTACATCCCAGCCGGATTATACTATGACAGAGTCAACCGGAAACTAAGAGTTACAAAGATGACGTAATGTGAGAGGAAGGGGTGACGTAGGAGGGTTTTCTCCGAACATCCATAAAAAATCTTGTCTCGTGTCATTTATTTACTTCTTGCTTACTTGACTCTAAAACCAAAATATAAACCAAAACATAATCTTACTCCTCAATCAAAACCGGTTCACTCATATCTCTAAAACCGACTCCTCATAAACCTCATCCAAGTCGCGTACGTTGCTTCAGACTGAAATAGACATTTCCGCCCTTGAACCCGGTTCAAGAGTCTGTGACAGTTTGCGTAGTGCTGAGAAAGGTCATAGTCTCTAACCGGACTATCACCAAAGTGTGTTGTGTGGTGTAAGCGACTACCCTTCCAGAAACCGGAAACACCCCGGTCCTCCAAGGGCGTCTCCGATCCTAACAAGTGGTATCAGAGCGAGGATCTTAGCACTCAAGCAACCGAAAAAGATGGGAAGCATGACCCACAGCGACAAGCCACCAATGCTAAACAGTGAAGCATTTAACAGCTGGAAGAAACAAATGTATCTACATCTGATTACGCTAGATGATGAGATGACAAGAGTTCTGAAAGAAGGGTCAATCAAGATCAACAAGGAGTTAGATGAATAGACAACTGAAGATCGAAGATAGAGTAACCTGGACAACCATTGCATGAGGCACATCTATAAAGCTATAGATGATAATACCTTGAACAAGATATCAGGCTGTGATAATGCAAAGGAAGGCTGGGAGACGATCATTCAGATCCATGAAGGAAACGAAAGAACAAAGAAGAACAAAATCTTGGCGGCTACACAAAAATATGAAAACATCAGGATGAAACCGGGGGAGAACATGAAATAATTTAGCAACCGGTTCACCAGCGTGGTCAATGAGCTTCAAACACTCGGAAAAAGATACGACAACCGAGAAGTAATCATCAAAGCCTTAAGATCATTGCCAAGCACATGGGACATCAAAACCATGGTGATGAGGGAATCAAGCAACCTCGGGCAGATGAAGTTGCATGACGTGTTTGAGGATCTAAAAGCATACGAGTTCGAGATCAAGTC
>NW_025919420.1:0-107044 GCF_907164915.1 Impatiens glandulifera
TATTGACCGAACATTCTGGATTTGCTGCACTCGTCATTCTGGATATGTTGCAGTCTGCAGCTGAAAATTCTCAATCTGGTTCATTGTGTGATGTGTTTCTTATTGTTTTAGGGGTTTTTATTGTCGGATTATAGGGAGAGCGTACCTGATGATTGAAATCTTACATAGATGGGTGTTTTGTTTTCAAGAGATTTGTGGAGATTGCTTTGTTGTTTATGGTCTTGTTTTGAAATCTCATTTTGTCATTTGCAAAAATATGGGATATAAAAATAAAAATAATTTTATGATAAATTATTTTTTTGTGTGTAAATGTATGTTATAAAATAATATTATTAATCTGGATATCATTGACATTTTATTTATTTAATTAACATGACATTAGTTTTGGGACTTTTTCCCAACCCAAAATTTGACTAGTTTGTTTGTGTATCAGATGAGTGATCTTAATGGTGGATTATTTGTAATTAAAATGTGACAAAATTTAAATGTAAGGACAATTCCATAATCCATCTTTTTTTTTTACATTTTTATAACAAATTAAAATATTTCACCCCACTACTATTGAACTAGTGCTGGTTTTCGTTTCTAATAAGTTGGGGTTTTCGTTTCTAATAAGTTGGGTTCAATTTGTGCACTTGATACTAGAATTTCAATTGTGTCGAAATTTGCTTCTATTTGTATTATGTTGTGACTTGACCCGCTCAAATTATCATGAATTATGAAATCATTTTTATTGTGTTAACTCATATTTACGAACTTGGCAATGTGATGTGCTGATGAATTTTGTCAGAGTCAGCCCCTGAGGTTTGGGCTGCTTTAATTTCGGTAGAAAAAATTCGATATACTTTTTTTTGTTGCCCTAAATCTAGTTTTAAAAATTAATTAAAATAAATTCGTTTTTGATGAGATTTGAACCCATAACCACATTAAACTTTAAATGCATATCTTGAACCACCAAGTTATAACTATTTATAATTAAATTTACAATAAATATAACTAAATCTTTTGATATTTTTAACAAATGGGCTGTCCTTGGGCTTGCCGGACCGGACTTACTCTGCTCCGGCCCTTTTTGATATACTGTTTAATATAAATATAATGTAAATATTACTCTTACAGCTAGACAATTTGTGTATGTGAAACACCAATTCCATTATAGTATATAAATGAATATAATAAAATAATAAGTAATATATTCCACCAATTTAGCCCCGGATTTTGATTTAGCACCATAAAACTAAATTCTCCATCTTTTTTGGTTTATCTAATGTCACAATTCAATATTAGAATGAGAGCACAAAATTGATAGATGGGAGATTCACATGTTAAGAAATGAAGATATCAAAAATAACTCGATATCCCTTCTAATGTTTAGAATAATTAACTTCACCAAATTTAATTTTAAATTTTGTTTAATTATAATGAACACAAACTAAACATAGAAATTTGTTAAAACGACCTCACAACAATGAAAGGACTTTTGTTCCTGTCACGAACAAATATATCTAAAAGGACAAAGTCCTTGAGTTTTTTTGTTTGTTAAAGTATAATATATTTTATTTATTCAATAACTTTTAAATATCTCATATTTTTGTGAAGTTTGAAAAAATGTGTGAAAAAAAATTACAAAATATTTAATTACAAGATAAGAAATGAGATTAAAAAAACAATAAAAACTGTCAAGAACAACTGTGGTAATAACAAAACGCATTTTAGTGTAACATTCATAGAATTTCGAGACATCATCCATACCACCACTAAAACATCACACAATGGATTAGATTGAGAATTTTAAAGTTTACAATATTAGAACAGATCCTGAATGTTCAATCAATCTGATGAGATTGAAGAACTAGGATTTATATAATAATCGTCAAAAGTAAAAGAGTTTCAAACGAGTGAGATTGAAGAACTAGGGTACGCAGACTAACTGTCAAAAACAAAAGGAGATTAAGAAAAATACAAAAATTCTTAAAATTATAGAGTGCGATTATAACTTATGGAAGCCATTTTTATTAATGAATTGAGTGTCATCTCAATATGGCCTTTTCGTCATCTTAGACAACCCATAATCAAATTCGTCAAATTTTCATTATGGACATATTATTATTATTATTATCTTGATAAAATAAGCCTATTATTATGTTTTAAGGTGACAATATAATGAATAATGTTAATTAATGATATAAGATGCCATGAAATTGAACTAATGTGAATAATTATTTTTTATTTTATATATTTTAAAATAATTATTATAAATGACATTTCATTATTTTTAAATATCTACCAATAAACTTAATTTGCATCAATAAACAATTAAATGAATCAAGTCATTGTAAGGTAATGTTTGAAATAAATAGATTTCCAAAGAAATGTGTAAATAAAAAAAGGCAAACACAAATAAAATGAAGTCCCAAGTCAAAATTTTCAAAGTTCTCGAACAAATCTAATTCCTTGTTAAACAAAAAAAAAATTATTATTAGATTAATCGATTACATATTAATTATAAATAGTACAAACATAAATCAAAATCAATCTATTTATAAAGGTTATTTTTTAATAGATCTTTTTATGTTTATCTGTATAGATTTTCCTGATCTTAGCAATAATTTGATTTATAAATTTAATAATAAAAAAACTAATTAAATTTTATAATTTATTTATGTTTAGTTTTTTTTAACAATTTTCTTTTAAATAAAAACATCAGGTTAGTTTCAAAATAACATATTTATTTCATTTTAATAAAGATAAAAAATTATTTAATTAGTCATTATTTTTAAATAATTAATTTTAATATTTTAATCAGGTGCAACATTTAAACATATTTAAAAAAAAAAATTAATGGTTTAGGATATAAAATTATAAATAATAATAATCAAACCTAGACTTGGGTCTGATTGGCCCAGTTAATTTATCTATCCATCTACTAAGTTTTGAGATTTGGACTTTCTGTTCTTCCAGCTAATTACTTGAAAAATAATAATAAATTATACCAAGACATGGGTCTGGCTAGCCTTTATATTAAAAAAGAAAATTGCTTTTCCTATTCCTCCCATATTTCCACACCGTTTCACTCTTTAATTAATTCAAAAATAACTTATTTATCCTTATCACCTTTATATATTTATATATTCTTATTTTATTTATTTTACTTATTTTATTTTATTTAATTATTAAGTTTTTTTTAATAAATATAATTAATTAATTTTTAATATTTTTTTAATTTTATTTATTTAATTAAACATACAAAATATTATTATTTTTATATTATAATTATTTAAAATATATTAAATATTGAAATGTGTATTAATTTAATAAAATATAAATATTTAATATTTTATTATATTAATTATATATATATATTAAAATACTTATAAAAATTATTTATTAAATAATAATTAATAATTAGTCTAATCATAATATTTTAATTAATAATATTATATATTAATAATTAGTCAAACATAATATTTTTAATTTTAATTAATAATATTATATATTAATAATTATTCAAACATAATATTAATAATTATTAATATTTTTATAAATAAAATTATCTATTAAATAATAATTAATAATTAATGTAATCATAATATTTTACTTAATAATATTATATTTAATATATTTTAAATAATTATAATATAAAAATAATAATATTTTGTATTTTTAATTAAATAAATAAAGTTAAAAAAATATTAAAAATTAATTAATTAATTATATTTAATAAAAAACTTAATAATTAAATAAAATAAAATAAATAAATAAAATAAGAAATGTAAATATATAAAGGTGGTAGGGATAAATATGTCATTTTGGAGTAAGAGAGGGGGTGGGAATATGGGAGGGGGTGGGAAAAGCACCTCCCATTTAAAAATAAATAAAGAATTCTTTTATATTTATAAATAAATAGGTCAATTCTTTTAAATAAATAAAAACAATTCTCTTATAAACAAGCTTTTTCAGTCTATCTTTCTAATAAACACAAAAATAATAATTATAAATTTTGGATCCGGATGAGATCTGCTTTACCAGATTATATTTCATTTGATGAACTACTCTTTAAAAAGAAATAAATTATACATTATAAATAAAATAAAATAATAAAATTTTTAATGTTGTTTTTGAAAGTGAGTCAGTAAATGAAACATGGTGGGGTACTGTTCCCCAAATCCAAGATGAATTTTAAATAATGAATAAAATAAATAAATTATTAGTTGATCAAACAAATGAGATTTTTTATTTTGAATTGTGATATTTGATTCATGTTATATTTTTATTTTTAGTCTTATTATTTGTTATTTAAAAAAAAAAATTAATTGTTTCTTAACGGCTTTTTTTTTTTTATTTTTTTGTATGTATAACTTTTTTGTAACATTTTTTTAATTTCATTTTTATGTTTTTCTAAATAAAGAAAACATTAGAATACTTTATTTTTAAATATTTGATGTCATTATATATATAATTAAACAAAGAAGGGGAAAACATGTAAAATTTCCCAAAATGATATTATATATATTAATTCAACCAATTTAAAACTAAAATAATTTATATAAAATACTTTTTTATATATAAAAAAACAAGTTATAAAAACCCCTAAATAACTAATATGATCAAACAAACTCTAAGGGTTAGTGTGAAATGTGTGAAAATTTATATTTATATTATAAATAATGTTTTAAATAAAATTTATTTAAAATGAATTTATATTTAACTTTTTTACTAATTTTTTTTTAACCTTGATGAATTAGAGCACAATCTTTTATTTTTGTTAAGAAGAAAAAGAAAATGAAACTAAAAAAAGAAGAAGAGAGAATTGCAAACATAAAATGGATCGTTCTAAACATAACACAAGACCCAAAACCCAACTCCAATTGAGAAACTGCATATAAAAAATAAAATTATAATTTAATAAGAGTAAAAGAAGAAATAAAGAATAGCGATAAAGATAGATAAAGGGATTACTTGAATTAACTAACCCGAGCAAATTGGTTTGATGAAAATAGTTTTGAGACCACAGATGGCCTTAACGGCCAAAGCATGACATAAAATCACATAACCTTCTACTAGATATTTTAAGCATGAGCATATTCCCCGCTTGTTTTCAAGAGAGATCCTCGCCAGACCATTTATTGCTCGAGTCCCAGCACAACATTGGGGAGTTGGCGTGCCACGAAAGGTATAAACAAGAAGATTTCGCAAGTTTCCAATTTCGTCACTACTGTATGGCAACTTGTAGTAGCTGTTGCGGCTGCATCATCAGCGTTAAGCGGGATGCACAAACTCAAAATAATTATCACTTTTTTGAAAAATGACTATATTATTTATATAGTAGCGCAAACTAGAGTTGAACATCGTGCATAAACGGCCGTATTCGACTCGGGCAATTCGTATTAGACTTTCAATCGTGTCGTGACTCACTCAAAATATTGTGATACACGGACTCTTTTGTGTCATGTTAATTTGTGTTCACAAATTTATTTTTGTTGTGGTAACTTGTGTTTAAATTCTTGTTTCATATTATTTTGACAAGAGTTTCAACATAATCGTGCAATGTCATTGTCTATTTTCATTTGTGTCGTGTCATGTCGTGTCTTGACACACTCATGTTAATTATTTATATATTAATATTATTAAAGATAACATAATATATATAGATAGATAGAGGTCATTATCTATTGATCTAGCCGTACATATACACATAATATAGATAATGTCATCAGAATCGGTTCATGATGATGAAGTAGGAAGGAGTAACTGAACAAAACCCCAAAACCCAACATCAATTGAGCTGCGGCATATAAAAAATAAAATTATAATTTAATAAGAGTAAAAGAAGAAATAAAGAATAGAGATTGAGATAGATAAAAGGATTACGTACTTGAATTAACTAACCCGAGCAAATTTGCTTTGATGGAAATACTTTTCAGACCACAGATGGTCTTAACGGCCAAATCATGACATAAAATCACATAACCTTCTGCTAGATATTTTAAGCACGAACATATTCCCCGCTTGTTTTCAGGAGAGATCCTTGCCAGACCATCTATTGCTCAAGCCCCATCACAACATTAGGGAGTTGGCGTGCCACGAAAGGTATAAACAAGAAGATTTTGCAAGGTTCCAATTTCGTGTCTATTGTATGTGAACCTGTAATAGCTGTTGCGGCTGCATCATCGGTGTTAAACGGGATGCACAAATTCAAAATAATCATCACCGTTCGAAGAATGACTATATTATTTATATAGTAGCGCAAACTAGAGTTGAACATCGTGCATAAACGGTCGTATTCGACTCGGGCAATTCGTATTAGACTTTCAATCGTGTCGTGACTCACTCAAAATATTGTGATACACAGACTCTTTTGTGTCATGTTAATTTGTGTTCACAAGTTTATTTGTGTTGTGGTAACTTGTGTTTAAATTCTTGTTTCATATTATTTTGACAAAGGTTTTAACATTATCGTGCCGTGTCATTGTCTATTTTCATTTGTGTCGTGTCATGTCGTGTCTTGACACACTCATGTTAATTATTTATATATTAATATTATTAAAGATAACATAATATATATAGATAGATAGAGGTCATTATCTATTGATCTAGCCGTACATATACACATAATATAGATAATGTCATCAGAATCGGTTCATGATGATGAAGTAGGAAGGAGTAACTGAACAAAACCCCAAAACCCAACATCAATTGAGTTGCTGCATATAAAAAATAAAATTATAATTTAATAAGAGTAAAAGAAGAAATAAAGAATAGAGATTGAGATAGATAAAGAGATTACGTACTTGAATTAACTAACCCGAGCAAATTTGCTTTGATGGAAATACTTTTCAGACCACAGATGGTCTTAACGGCCAAAGCATGACATAAAATCAAATAACCTTCTACTAGATATTTTAAGCACGAACATATTCCCCGCTTGTTTTAAGGAGAGATCCTTGCCAGACCATCTATTGCTCAAGCCCCATCACAACATTAAGGAGTTGGCGTGCCCCGAAAGGTATAAACAAGAAGATTTTGCAAGGTTCCAATTTCGTGTCTATTGTATGTGAACTTGTAATAGCTGTTGCGGCTGCATCATCGGTGTTAAGCGGGATGCACAAACTCAAAATAATCATCACCGTTCGAAGAATGACTATATTATTTATATAGTAGCGCAAACTAGAGTTGAACATCGTGCATAAACGGTCGTATTCGACTCGGGCAATTCGTATTAGATTTTCAATCGTGTCGTGACTCACTCAAAATATTGTGATACACAGACTCTTTTGTGTCATGTTAATTTGTGTTCACAAGTTTATTTGTGTTGTGGTAACTTGTGTTTAAATTTTTGTTTCATATTATTTTGACAAGAGTTTCAACATAATCGTGCCGTGTCATTGTCTATTTTCATTTGTGTCGTGTCTTGACACACTCATGTTAATTATTTATATATTAATATTATTAAAGACAACATAATATATATAGATAGATAGAGGTCATTATCCATTGATCTAGCCGTACATATACACATAATATAGATAATGTCGTCAGAATCGGTTCATGATGATAAAGTAGGAAGGAGTAACTGACACAAACCCCAAAACCCAACTCCAATTGAGTTGCTGCATATAAAAAATAAAATTATAATTTAATAAGAGTAAAAGAAGAAATAAAGATTAGAGATTGAGATAGATAAAGGAATCAGTACGTACTTGAATTAACTAACCAGAGCAAATTTGCTTTGATGGAAATACTTTTGAGACCACAGATGGTCTTAACGGCCAAAGCATGACATAAAATCACATAACCTTCTGCTAGATATTTTAAGCAGGAGCATATTCCCCGCTTGTTTTCAAGAGAGATCCTCGCCAGACCATTTATTGCTCGAGTCCCAGCACAACATTGGAGAGTTGGCGTGCCACGAAAGGTATAAACAAGAAGATTTCGCAAGTTTCCAATTTCGTCACTACTGTATGGCAACTTGTAGTAGCTGTTGCGGCTACATCATCGGCGTTAAGCGGGATGCACAAACTCAAAATAATTATCACCTTTTTGAAGAATGACTATATTATTTATATAGTAGCGCAAACCAGAGTTGAACATCGTGCATAAACGGTCGTATTCGACTCGGGCAATTCGTATTAGACTTTCAATCGTGTCGTGACTCACTCAAAATATTGTGATACACGGACTCTTTTGTGTCATGTTAATTTGTGTTCACAAGTTTATTTGTGTTGTGGTAACTTGTGTTTAAATTCTTGTTTCATATTATTTTGACGGGTTTTAACATAATCGTGCCGTGTCATTGTCTATTTTCATTTGTGTCGTGTCATGTCGTGTCTTGACACACTCATGTTAATTATTTATATATTAATATTATTAAAGATAACATAATATATATATATATAGATAGAGCTCATTATCTATTGATCTAGCCATACATATACACATAATATAGATAATGTCATCAGAATCGGTTCATGATGATGAAGTAGGAAGGAGTAACTGAACAAAACCCCAAAACCCAACATCAATTGAGCTGCTGCATATAAAAAATAAAATTATAATTTAATAAGAGTAAAAGAAGAAATAAAGAATAGAGATTGAGATAAATATAGGGATTACGTACTTGAATTAACTAACCCGAGCAAATTTGCTTTGATGGAAATACTTTTGAGACCACAGATGGTCTTAACGGCCAAAGCATGACATAAAATCACATAACCTTCTTCTAGATATTTTAAGCACGAGCATATTCCCCGCTTGTTTTCAGGAGAGATCCTTGTCAGACCATCTATTGCTCAAGCCCCATCACAACATTAGGGAGTTGGCGTGCCCTGAAAGGTATAAACAAGAAGATTTTGCAAGGTTCCAATTTCGTGTCTATTGTATGTGAACTTGTAGTAGCTGTTGCGGCTGCATCATGGGCGTTAAGCGGGATGCACAAACTCAAAATAATCATCACCGTTCGAAGAATGACTATATTATTTATATAGTAGCGCAAACTAGAGTTGAACATCGTGCATAAACGGTCGTATTCGACTCGGACAATTCGTATTAGACTTTCAATCGTGTCGTGACTCACTCAAAATATTGTGATACACGAACTCTTTTGTGTCATATTAATTTGTGTTCACAAGTTTATTTGTGTTGTGGTAACTTGTGTTTAAATTCTTGTTTCATATTATTTTGACAAAGGTTTTAACATAATCGTGTCGTGTCATTGTCTATTTTCATTTGTGTCGTGTCATGTCGTGTCTTGACACACTCATGTTAATTATTTATATATTAATATTATTAAAGATAACATAATATATATAGATAGATAGAGGTCATTATCTATTGATCTAGCCGTACATATACACATAATATTGATAATGTCATCAGAATCGGTTCATGATGATGAAGTAGGAAGGAGTAATTGAACAAAACCCTAAAACCCAACATCAATTGAGCTGCTGCATATAAAAAATAAAATTATAATTTAATAAGAGTAAAAGAAGAAATAAAGAATAGAGATTGAGATAGATAAAAGGATTACGTACTTGAATTAACTAACCCGAGCAAATTTGCTTTGATGGAAATACTTTTCAGACCACAGATGGTCTTAACGGCCAAAGCATGACATAAAATCACATAACCTTCTGCTAGATATTTTAAGCACGAACATATTCCCCGCTTGTTTTCAGGAGAGATCCTTGCCAGACCATCTATTGTTCAAGCCCCATCACAACATTAGGGAGTTGGCGTACCCCGAAAGGTATAAACAAGAAGATTTTGCAAGGTTCCAATTTTGTGTCTATTGTATGTGAACCTGTAATAGCTGTTGCGGCTGCATCATCGGTGTTAAGCGGGATGCACAAACTCAAAATAATCATCACCGTTCGAAGAATGACTATATTATTTATATAGTAGCGCAAACTAGAGTTGAACATCGTGCATAAACGGTCGTATTCGACTCGGGCAATTCGTATTAGACTTTCAATCGTGTCGTGACTCACTCAAAATATTGTGATACACGGACTCTTTTGTGTCATGTTAATTTGTGTTCACAAGTTTATTTTTGTTGTGGTAACTTGTGTTTAAATTTTTGTTTCATATTATTTTGACAAGAGTTTCAACAAAATCGTGCCGTGTCATTGTCTATTTTTATTTGTGTCGTGTCATGTCGTGTCTTGACACACTCATGTTAATTATTTATATATTAATATTACTAAAGACAACATAATATATATAGATAGATAGAGGTCATTATCCATTGATCTAGCCGTACATATACACATAATATAGATAATGTCGTCAGAATCGGTTCATGATGATAAAGTAGGAAGGAGTAACTGACACAAACCCCAAAACCCAACATCAATTGAGCTGCTGCATATAAAAAATAAAATTATAATTTAATAAGAGTAAAAGAAGAAATAAAGAATAGAGATTGAGATAGATAAAGGGATTACGTACTTGAAATAACTAACCCGAGCAAATTTCCTTTGATGGAAATACTTTTGAGACCACAGATGGTCTTAACGGCCAAAGCATGACATAAAATCACATAACCTTCTGCTAGATATTTTAAGCACGAGCATATTCCCCGCTTGTTTTCAGGAGAGATCCTTGCCAGACCATCTATTGCTCAAGTCCCATCACAACATTAGGGAGTTGGCTGTTGATGCGGAAAATATTATAACTAAGAAAATAGGATTTTATTGATAGAATTCTTTAAGTAGCTACAGCTCACTTAATTTTGAGATATTAAAAAACTAATGAGAAACTCTCAATTTAAAGGATAAAATAGAATAATCTAGAACTCAAAGTAAATGCAATTCATGACATTAAATAATGCATCTCTTGAGCTTCATCTTCCTCTCACGATCGATCTTCAACTCTTGAGATTCATCATCACATTTAATGTTTTCCAAGATTATTAATTATTTATTATTTTTAACACCCCCTCTTAATTAGTAATCTTGAGTTTCTTCTTGAATTTGTCGAACTTGTCAATCGTGACGGCTTTGGTCATGATATCTGCTGGCTGATCCTCTGTCTTGATAAACTTCATGGAAATTACTTCTTGAGTAACCAAATCTCGAATAAAATGATGTCGTAGTTCAATATGTTTGGACCGAGCATGAAAAACAGGATTCTTTGTCATTGCAATAGCTGACATATTGTCACAATGAATAATTGTCGGCTCACATTGCTCAAACTTCATATCCTTTAAAATTCTTTGAAGCCAAACAGCTTCACAAGCTGCATCGGTACATGCTATATACTCTGCTTCGGCTGATGACAATGCCACAGATTTCTGCTTTCTTGAACTCCATGATATTACATTTGATCCAAGACAAAAGATATAACCGGAGGTACTTTTTCGATCATCAATCGAGCCTGTCCAATCACTATCTGTATAACCAACCAGCTTACATTCACTTTCCTTTTTGAATTCAATGCCTTGAGTTTTTGTGCCTTTAAGATATCTAAGGATTCTTTTTGCGGCTGCAAAATGAATTTGACTTGGCTCATTCAAAAATCTAGAAAGCAAGCTTACCGAATGTGTGATATCCGGTCTCGTGTTGAGATAGATTAATGAACCAATCAACTTTCTATAACTAGTTGAGTCAGCTTTCTCACCGTCGTCGTTAACTTGAAATTTTTCATTCAACGCCATAGGAGTGGAGAGGGGCTTGCATTGACTCATATTGAATTTCTTGAGCAGATCTTCAATATATTTTTCTTGAGATAGAAAGATTCTTCCTGGACTTTGCTTAACTTGTATAGCAAGAAAATATTTCATGAGTCCCAAGTCTGTCATCTCAAAATCTTTCATCATTTGATTCTTGAATTCTGCCACCATAGCTTTGTTTGTTCCAAAATAGATGAGATCATCTACATATAAACATACAATCAAGAAATCTTTGTCAATAGTCTTCACATAGAGAGATGATTCACTTGTACTTCGATTAAAGCCTTTCTTGATGAAATAGCTATTGATTTTGCTGTTCCACGCTCGGGGTGCCTGCTTTAACCCATACAATGCCTTTTTTAGTCGATAAACTTTCTTCTCTTCTTCTTTGATCTCAAAACCTTCGGGCTGCTCAACATACACCTCTTCTTGAATTTCTCCATTTAGAAAAGCTGATTTTACATCAAGTTGAAATATATTTACCTCCAACTGAGCTGCAATGGCTACACAAGTACGGATTGTCTCCATTCTTGCAACAGGAGCATACGTTTCTGAGAAGTCAACTCCCGGTTGTTGAGAATAACCCTTTGCGACAAGTCGAGCTTTATGTTTTTGAATCAAACCATCCTCACTGTACTTTACTTTGTAGACCCATTTTAAACCAATAGTTTTCTTTCCATCTGGCAAGTCCACGAGTTCCCATGTTGAATTTTTCTCAATTGTAGATAACTCGTCCTTCATTGCTTTTTGCCAATATTCCTTTTGAGAAGCTTCTTGGAATGACTGTGGCTCACAAGAAAATAATCCAAACTCAATTTCATCATAAATATCTTGAACCATTCGGGTCTTTCTTGGAGGACTATCTGAATCAGGTTCTGAGTCTTGTGCAGAAGGTTGAGATGAGCTAGCTTGGGATGTACTAGCTTGGGATGCAATTGGATCAGTAAATGGTTGTGATCCCAAGTCTTCAACTTCTTTCCCCTTCCAATTCCAAGTAGCTTTTTCATCGAAAACAACATCTCGAGATACAATAATTTTGTTGTTCAATGGATTCATCAATCGATATCCCTTGGATTCATCACTGTAGCCAATGAACACAAGTTTTTGGCCTTTCTCTTCAAACTTCTCCCGACTTTGAGATGGGATTAGAGCATAAGCAATACTCCCAAATATTTTTAAATGATCAATGACGGGCTTTTTATCATACCAAGCTTCAAATGGAGTCTTATTTCTGACCGCTTTGGTTGGTGATCGATTGAGAATATATATAGCTGTGTGAACAGCTTCAGCCCAATATAGATTTGGAATTCCCTTTCCTTTCAGCATGCTTCTCGCCATCTCTACAATCGTACGGTTTTTTCGTTCAGCTACGCCGTTTTGTTGTGGAGATCTACTGACGGTTAATTGTCTTTTGATACCATTTTCTTTGCAATATTCTGTAAAGGAATTTGAGAGATATTCTCCTCCACGATCAGTTCTCAAGCACTTCATTATATGACCACTTTCCTTTTCAGCTAGAGACTTGAATCGTAAGAAAATAGAAAATGCTTCGGACTTTTGATTAAGAAAATAAATCCACATCATTCTTGTATAGTCATCAACAAAGAGAATGAAATACCTCTTATCTCTAGGAGTAGGAGTTTGCATCGGGCCACATATATCAGAATGGACAAGTTCAAGTGGTGCTTTTGCTCGCCATGTAGTTTTGGGAAATGGGAGCTTGTGCATCTTTCCATAAATACAACCTTCACATATATCATTCATCACTTGAATAGAAGGAAGTCCAACCACCATATTTTTCTCTTTTAGCAGCTGAAGTCCCCGTTGATTTAGATGACCATATCGAAGATGCCAAAGCTTAGACAAATCTTCATTTTCAACTTTTAATGCACAATCATTTTTCAATAGAAACGTGAGAGAAAAAGTCTTATCTTTCATTTCGACAGTTGCCACAACCACATTCTTCTTTTTGTCAAATATTTTGCATATTCCATCATCAAAATATACCGAGAAGTCCTTCTTAATAAGTTGTCCAATACTAAGAAGATTATATGAAATATTAGGGACATAAAGAACATCCGTGATAAGCTTTTTATTATCTCCCGAAGTTGGAACAGCAATGGTTCCTTTTCCTTTCGCATCTTGATAAGAACCATCTCCAAGAACAACTGTTGAAGTAATGTCTGAGTTGAGCTCCACAAACATATCTTTATTGCTGGTCATATGGTTGCTAGCACCGCTATCAAGATACCATCGACTGTTTGACTTCTCTTCACCATTCAGAGAAACAAACATAACGTCATAATCTTCTTTCACAAATTTTGCATCATCTTCTTTCTTCTCCTGATTTTGAAATCGACAATCCCTTTGAGAATGATTAGGGATTTTGTATCTTTTGCATTTGAAATAACAATCTTTTGACTCATGATTTGTTTTCTTGCAAATGATACAGAAATAAGAATCACCAGATTGTTGTGGTGCTTTGCCTTTCCAACCGAATGCCTTTTCATTTTTCTTACCAAATTTGTTGTGATGACTTCTTGAAAACGCTTCTGGTACTTGCTTGGATTTGAAGGCTTGATCAGTTGATGGAGTACAAGAACGATTAATTCTTTGCTCATGTGCTAGAAGAGATCCAGTCAACTCATATATTGTCATTTTGGACAAATCTTTTGATTCTTCAATCGCAGCAGCAACATGATCAAACTTTTGAGGAAGGCTTCGAAGAACCTTTTCAACAACCTTTTTGTCTTTGATTTCATCTCCGCTGCTTTTTATTTGATTGACAATAGTAGAAACACGAGAAGAAAAATCTTGTACCTTTTCTCGATCTTCCATCTTTAGATTGTCAAAATCTTTCCATAGAGCTTGGAGTTTTAATGCGATCGTCTTCTCCGTACCTTGAAATTCCTGTTTCAATATCACCCAAGCATCTTGAGCCTTTTTTACTCCAAAAATACGAGGGAATATGGTTTTCCCAACTCCTTGTTGAATATAGCGCAAAGCTAATGCATCTCGTTTTTTGAGATCCTTTTCAAATTTCGCATATCCTTCGTCGTCTTCATCGGGCACATCGAGTTCTTCTTCATCTATCATATCCCAAAGACCTAGGGATATGAAAAATGTTTCCATTTGGCTGCTCCAGAATTCATAGAATTCACCTTCAAAGATAGGAACTTGACTTGGAGAGTATGAGAATAGAGTAGATGCCATTTCAAGATTGAAACGTAACCTTGCTCTGATACCAAATTTGTTGATGCGGAAAATATTATAACTAAGAAAATAGGATTTTATTGATAGAATTCTTTAAGTAGCTACAGCTCACTTAATTTTGAGATATTAAAAAACTAATGAGAAACTCTCAATTTAAATGATAAAATAGAATAATCTAGAACTCAAAGTAAATGCAATTCATGACATTAAATAATGCATCTCTTGAGCTTCATCTTCCTCTCACGATCGATCTTCAACTCTTGAGATTCATCATCACATTTAATGTTTTCCAAGATTATTAATTATTTATTATTTTTAACATTGGCGTGCCTCGAAAGGTATAAACAAGAAGATTTTGTAAGGTTCCAATTTCGTGTCTATTGTATGTGAACTTGTAGTAGCTGTTGCGGCTGAATCATCGGCGTTAAGCGGGATGCACAAACTCAAAATAATCATCACCGTTCGAAGAATGACTATATTATTTATATAGTAGCGCAAACTAGAGTTGAACATCGTGCATTAATGGTTGTATTCGACTCGGGCAAGTCGTATTAGACTTTCAATCGTGTCGTGACTCACTTAAAATATTATGATACACAGACTCTTTTGTGTCATGTTAATTTATGTTTACAAGTTTATTTGTGTTGTGATAACTTGTGTTTAAAATCTTGTTTTATATTATTTTGACAAAAGTTTCAACATAATCGTGTCGTGTCATTATCTGGTTTCATGTGTGTCATGTCGTGTCTTGACACACTCATGTTAATTATTTATATATTAATATTATTGAAGACAACATAATATATAAAGATAATATATATAGATAGATAGAGGTCATTATCTATTTATCTAGTCGTACATATATACATAATATAGATAAATTCGTTAGGATTGATTCATGATTATAAAGTAGGAAGGAGTAACTGTCACCAACCCCAAAACCCAACATCAATTGAGCTGCTGCATATAAAATATAAAATTAATATAAAATTATAATTTAATAAGAGTAAAAGAAGAAATAAAGAATAGAGATTGAGATAGATAAAGGGATTACGTACTTGAATTAACTAACCCGAGCAAATTGGTTTGATGGAAATAGTTTTGAGACCACAGATGGTCTTAACGGCCAAAGCATGACTTAAAATCACATAACATTCTTCTAGATATTTTAAGCAGGAGCATATTCCTCGCTTGTTTTCAGGAGAAATCATCGTCAGACCATCTATTGCTCGAGCCCCAGCACAACATTGGGGAGTTGGCGTGCCACGAAAGGTATAAATAGAAAGATTTTGCAAGTTCCAATTTTGTCACTACTGTATGGCAACTTGAAGTAGTTGTTGCGGCTGCATCATCGACGTTAAGCAGGATGCACAAACTCAAAATAATCATCACAATTCGAAGAATGACTATATTATTTATATAGTAGCGCAAACTACAGTTGAACATCGTGCATAAACGGTCGTATTCGACTTGGGAAAGTTGTATTAGACTTTCAATCATATCGTGTCGTGTCGTGACTCACTCAAAATATTATGATACACGGGCTCCTTCGTGTCATGTTAATTTGTGTTCATAAGTTTTATTTGTGTCGTGATAACTTGTGCTTAAAATTTGCTTTCGTATTATTTTGACAAGAGTTTCAACATAATCGTGTCGTGTCATTGTCTGTTTTCATGTGTGTCATGTCGTGTTTTGACACACTCATGTTAATTATTTATATATTAATATTATTGAAGACAACATAATATATTATTAATAAAAGAAAATTTAATATTTATAAATTTTAATATCAAAAAAATATATATATAACCATTTCAAAAAAATATTTATATAAAATAGAACTTTATTTTATCTATATAATTGTGATGAAGAAAGGGTTTAAATAAATCATAAATGTATAAAGACCCCACAATCCATTCCTCCAATCCGGAGCAAGCATGGGTGGGCTCAAGACCTCACAGCCCATTTCTTTTATTCATTTATTGCCCAAAGCTCAAACTATATATATAAATTAAATACAGGGCAGTCTTACTGATAATGGCTGATTACATAAATCATAATAATAACAAGAAAAGATCTTATCATTCTAAGGTTATTTAAATCACCCAATTTTAATTTGTTTTTAAATTGGTTAAACGAGTTGATTTAATTTCGATCCGAATATAAAAATACATGACACAACCTTATTTATTTCATTTTATCTCTAACTTTAAATAGCCACCATCAAACAAACCAGGAAAATAAGTGATAACATGAATAAAACATAAGTTTCAGTCAAAATATAAGTTTTTTGAATTTGAGAAGATAGCAATTTGTCAGACATATATATCAATCAACTGTTTTACATTATATAGGGAGTCTTGTTTGGATATTGGGTCATTTAGATTGGGCTTCAATTTTACCCTCATTTGGAGAAATGAAAATTTAATTAGCCCGTTATATATATATATATATAATTATGTACTATTTATTTATAAAATATATATTTTGAAACATAATGTTAATTTTAATTTCATTGTTTAGTATTTTTAATAATTAATTTAACTTTTAATTGATACCAGTAACAAATTTATTATTATTGATAATTTTGTGCAATGATGGTATATTTAAAACTTTTTCAATTATTATTTCAATTTTTTTTTGTTAAATGATGTATTTTGAACATTTGATTCAAATAATGAAAAATAAACATTTTAATTAAACTTAATAACATGTTTGATTTGATCAGTTTCCTAGTTGGGGTTGGGTTTAGGCGATAATTTTTTTACATTATCCTACTGAAGAGTTAATTTAGATGAAATAATATTTTGACTTATACTTTAATTATATATATATATATTAACCAATTTAATTATATGAGTTCGTTCCACCTCAACTCTATATGATTAATTTCACTTCAGCTTAATATATTTTCAATCTGAGACAATTTTTTTAAAATTTTTTTTTTTATATAGAAAAATTATATTATACAAACTTTTAAGAAATGTTTCCTTTATCAAACAAATTATATATATGACTAGCATCCAGATGACTTTCACAATTAATTAGTCATCTCATAGAAAAATAAAAATATAAATGAACGATTGAGATGTTAAATCTATATAGTTCATTTCATGTAAGCAAAAATGATCTTTAATAAACATGCTCAAAGTAGATATATATATTTAAATACTTATTCTTGAAAATAAAACATTTTAAGAAATAAAATTTCACATGGGCCATTGTATTGATAACAATTTCATAAATTTAGACTCTATTTAAGGAATGACAATGAGACATATTAGGGTTAGGAACTCAATTTCATGCCTTCTTTTATTTCAGAGATTTTTCTTTACAATTATTTCTGTCATAAATTATATTATATTTTCAAATAATAAATGGATTAAAGATAGAAAGAGATTGAATTCGTTGGGCTCAATCAGTTTTTTAATAATCCAGTTCACTATGGTCCAATCATGTAAATCCAACCCATTTTTAAATCGGTCAATTGTCATACAATAATAGTAGTTAATAATAATAATAGAACCTTGACTTGAGACACTTAATTTTTCCACCCTTATAATAAAACAGTCTTGGGCTTTACATGGTTACTACGGATGGTTTGATATTATAACTAATTTTTACTCTTTCTATTAATCTAGTTAGATATTCCATTTAAATTTTGAAATTCAGCCATCTTCACTCATTATCTAGAAATGCATTAATAGTTTTGTTACCCATTTATAAATGCATGCATCCATTATATATGAATCAAGATGAGAAATGAAGGAATTATAGTGATCATCTTCTCTTCCTCCTCCATTTAATATCATCATCAATTGGTGAGTACCTCTTAATTCTCTCATCATTAACATGGACATTAGTCATTTTCTTCTTCTTTTTTCTCATTTACTTACATTAAATATTTTTTCATTTATTATTATTATTAAATATCCATTAAACATAAAGGCTCTTAGCATGAACTGTCATATAAATATTTAAATATATATTTATTAAATATTAATATATTTTAAATATTTCAAATAAACATATTTCATTAATTCATTGTTTAAAAAATTACAACATAAATCATACATATTTTACTCCCTCTTTTATTAATCACATAATTTAATTTATCAACTTAAATACAAAATATATTTTATTTTTTAAATTTATTTTATCATTATATATTACTATCTTATAATTTTTTTTTAAAAATTTATTGTTTCAAAAGTTTTACGAAACAATATTGTTAAAATAATTTCAATAATCTTACCCCCAAACAATTCCTAAGTTGCATGAATATACATATTAAATGTACTAGAGGAGTTAGGTATGGATAGGGGGACAATTTGTATCACGACACGACACGAACACGACATGTTATTAACGGGTTTGGGTCGGTCTTTAACGGATCGTGTCCTTTTCGTGTCATGTCTTTAACGTATCAATCTTTAACAGGTCGTGTACGGGTCATTATCGTGTATACCCGTTAGACACGATAATGACCCATTTAAATTATCGTATCTCACGAATAATGGGTTACCCGTTACCCATATGTGACCTGTTACCAATTCTAACCCTAACTAAATAAATAATATGTTCATCTCTTCAAACACCCAACCCAATTTCTTTTTTCATTCTCCCTCTATGTTTCCAGTTCTCTTTCTCTCTTTCATCCATAGATGTTCGTTGCAATTGAGGCTAATCGGCGTAAAACACTTCATTCTCGTTGTTTCAGGCACTCTACTTTGTGTATCAACCGGCGGTTCGTTTGACCTAGTGTCTCCGGCGTAAACACTGTTAAACATATTTGCGGTCGCTCATTTCCTCAGGTCTCTCTCTATTTTTTGTTCTAATATATCGCGATGTTTCTTTAGGCATTTTGATATATCGATGTTTCTTTAGGCATTTTGATATATCGATGTTTCTTTAGGCATTTTGATATATGTTTAATTTGGAGATTCCTTCTTTCTGATTGTTCATCTAGATGTAGGCATTTTGATATAGGTTTATTTTGGAGGTTCATTCTTTCCGATTGTTCATCTAGATCTAGGCTTCCAAGCTATATTTTTAACCGATCATGTTGTAAATGGAACCGATCTAACTTTGCTTATTCCTGTTCAATTTGTTGAAGATCCTGTACCAAAAAATGCGCTAATAATCCATCTATAACATCTGTAAAAGGGTTTCATATATGTCTCATTAGTTGGTGTATAAGTCATTTAGTGTTTCATATATGTTTCATATATATCTCATAACCATTGTCTGTGCTGATGTATGAGTAATTGAAGTTACTGTTTGAGTGCTAAAATTTTATATAATCACTGAAGTTACTAATGGAGGGCTGAAATTCTAAGTTGTGCATTAAGATTCACATGGCAATTCATTCCTCAATGGACAATAATCCTATAAATAAAGTTAGTGACACAATTGATGTTGACGTTGACTGTTGACTTTGTTGTCAATAATTTTCCAATTTCCGGGGAAGGTATTGACTCAATAGGTGTTGATCTTCATACGCAAATGTTGATGAAATGACATCAAAGGGTGAACAAATGGTTAAGAATAATTAAGAAAGTTGAGATCAATAGATCAATTGTTGATGCGATTTTATGAAACATAAATATAAAACAAATAAATCAAAGATTATATATATATAATATGAATTAGATGAAAAATATAAAATATATTAATATTTAATAAATATATATTTAAAATAGAGAGAATTTTAATTAATAAATTATTTAATTACTATATAGTGAGTAATAAAAATAATAAATTATTTAAATAAATCTGATTGAAAGAAAAAATAGACCTAGCTAATTAGTAAGACAAAAACATCATTAATATTTTAGAAATATTGATTGAAATAAAATGTATATTTAAACACATTCAACTAATTTTAAAAATTATATATTTTTGTTAGATTTTTTTTAAAAGATGCATTTTAATTCAAATATAAAATTAGTAAATTATAATTAATTAAGTATATTTGATTATTTTCTTTTTTTTCCGAAAATAATAGTTAGGTGAGATCATACCTTTATTTGATAAACTAGGTTCAGTTTCATCAAATATATTTATATTTAATTTTATAAAAGTATTTTACACTAGTGTTGAGTTTTTTTCAAATAAATGAGTCCAATTCGATTCTATAAAAAATAGAATGGATCAGGCTTGTTTTAAACAAAGTATTCGAAAAAAAGATACCGACTCTATAAAAATTCTGTGGGCCTCTTCTTATTAAAAATAAATAATAATAATAAAACCTAGCCATGGGCCTGACTGAGCCCACTTAATTTATCTATCCATATACAACAATGTCTTGAGATTTGGGCTCGGTTTTTCGAGCTAATTTATTCAAAGATTAAATATTAAATTAAACCAAGTGTGAATTGAAATGGGTTTGTCAGAACCAAATAAAATGAAATAAAATAAAATCTAAACTTAAGCCTGATCTAGCCCAATTAAATCAATTAGAAGAAAAATCAATTTAGGAATTTGATTGATCAAAGTAGGAAATATATATGGATCAAATATTTTTAATTAAACAATATTAGAAGAAAACATAGTAGAGCCCTTACTATTTTGTTATATTTAATTTGTTTTGAAAGGAGGAAATATATATGGATCAAAGTTAACTATTTAAATATTATGAGAAATGTATTTAAAATATTAATTAATACATTCATTTAAGTGGTTTAATTTAAAAAAAAAACAATTCAATATTTACAATAATTTTTATCTTTTCCTAAATGTGACCTTCTGAAATAATAATAATATTATACACCCTAAATGAGTACATAATAATGTTATTTTGTTTGGGCTTATTATTATTTTTTATTATAATTTTAAGCCATATTTTTATTTAACCAAACATTATCTTAATTTGTTTAATTCTTAAATATGATAAGAGAGAGTACGTATGTCCCTATGTATCCTCTTTTGAGATGGCTATTTATATTAAAAAAAGAATAATGGTATTTTTCGTCTTCTGAAAAAAAAAACATATTTAAATACATGGTTCAAACACACACATTATAAAACATCACCAAATTCAAATAAAAATGGACATTTTGATGGTGTTCATTCAAACAAACTTTACAATAAGAAATTAAAATTATATATGTTTTCAATACTTGGGATTGAATTATAAAAGTGGGACTTACAATTTTATGATATTTTTAAAATAGAATTTACAATTTTAATTTCACCTATCAACTTGAAACGAATAGAGCTACTCCTTTGATATTGGGACATTTGGGCTATATTTTAATATCTTTTTTAATTAAAAAATATACATTATTTAAATTATATTCGTCTTTCTCATTACTTACATTAAATATTTTTTCATTTATTATTATTATTATTATATATTTTGTTTTTCATTAATTTAGATCCAATTTAATTTAAATGATAGAAAAAAAATTCAAATCTAAAATTTTATAACACAATTTAAGTGAAAACAATTTATAAAGTTTATATGACAAATTGATACAAATGATAAAGTAAAAAAATTTCTATAGATTTATAAACATTTATTTATGTATCATGATCTTAAAAACTACAAAAAATTAATGAATTAATTAATATGACTTAATTATAAATATCCATTAAAATTTTAATAAATTGAATATGTTATTAAAAAAACGGTCCTTAAAAACTGAACAATTTTATATTTTTGACTGTTCGGCCATTCATGCCATTTTAGTGTATAATCACATCTATCAAATTAAATCAAACCTAAAATTTCTTTTTAATTTTATAAAGAGTAGAGAAACAAAAATAAAAATATATATTTAATTAAATGTTTAAGAAGTGATAAAAAAAAATTCATCATAAAATCTTTGTTAAGTGAGTTGATTTATTTAATTATTAATTAATTTTTTTTTATATATATGAATATGAGTAGTACAATGTAATTAAGATTTTCACAAATAAACCGATAAAAAAATAAACACTTTAAAATATTTAGTTACCATAAATATACCTAATATAAATATATAAAAATAAATGTGGAGATAAATTTATTTATTTATTTTTATTTTATTATGTGAAAGATAACTATAGGACAAAGAGAAATTACTTTTATTATTTTGTTTTGACACCAAAATAGCATTAAATAATACATATTTGGCGAAAAATAATAACAACTTCATAGAAAAATTACATTTTATGTTTGATATTCATAAGTTATTTATAGATAGGGGAATTAGAAGTAAAAAAATTAATATTTTTGATTAAATTTTGATTTATGAACTTTTTCAAGGCTTAACTAAACATTATATAATGTCACATCACTTGATAACTCATGTTCATATAGACATTACTTGATTTTAATTTTAATTTAATTTTTATTTAAATTTACATTTGAGATGCAAATTTAATGAATACAGATATTTGAATTATAAATATTAGATCTAAAATGTTTATGACCTATTATTTTGTTTTTAATCTAAAAACTAAATTAGTCATTTCTTAAAAACAAAAAAAATGTAATTCATTTTCAACTTTTAAAATTTATTTTTTTAAATATTAGTCCCTTCTATAGTTGTCACCGATTCTAACAATATATAAATAAATAACTTACATTAGTGTGTCAAGACACGACCTGTCATACATGAAAACGGATATCGACACGACATGATTTAGTCAAAACTCTAGTCGGAATAACACGAAACACAAATTTAAACACGAGTTACCACAACACGAATAAACTTGCGAACACGAATTAACGCGACACGAAAGAGCTTGTGGATCATAATATTTTTAGTGAGTCAAGACACTACACACATAAGATTGATACATGACACACCATGACATAATTAAAAGTCTAACACGACTTATTCGAGTCGAATACGACCGTTTATGTACGATGTCTAACTCTAGGTAGTGCACACATAATATATATATATATATATTCATGAGTAAAAAAATTAATATTTTTGATTGAATTTTGATTTATGAACTTTTTGAATGTTTAACTAAATATATATAATGTCACATCACTTGATAACTCATGTTCATGTAGACATTACTTGATTAACAACCGTTCGTATTAGACTTTCAATCGTGTCGTGTCTTAATTTTATGCGTATCCTGTCTCAATTTTATGTATGTCGTGTCATGTTTTGACTCACTCAAATATATGATAAACGAGCTCTTTCGTGTCATGTTAATCTTTGTTTACAAGTTTATTTGTGTCGTGGTAACTTGTGTTTAAATTCTTGTTTCGTATTATTTTGACTAGAGTTTCAACATAATCGTGTCGTGTAATTGTATGTTTTTATGTGTATCATGAGTGTGTCTTGACACACTCATGTTAACTATTTGTATATTAATATTATTGAAGACAACATAATATATATAGATAGATAGAGGCCATGATCTATTGATCTAGCCGTACATATACACATAATATAGATAAGGTCGTCAGAATCAGTTCACGATTAAAAAGAAGGAAAATTTCGCGAAGTTCCAATTTTGTCACTACTGTATGGCAACTTTTAGTATTTGTTGTTGCGGCTGCATCATCGACGTTAAGTAGGATGCACAAACTTAAAATAATCACCACCGTTGGAAGAATGACTATCCTCCGCCGTCCTCCGGCGCATCCTCTAGCACCTCCTCCTTTGGCACGTCCTCCTCCGGCGCCTCCTCCTCCGGCACCTCCTCTGAAGATTTTCATGGCCATGGAGACAAAGAGAGAGAATTCTGAGACATTTGTTGTTTTATTTCAATGGAGAAACCTGTGCACATAAATAAATATATATATATATATATATATATTTAATATTTATATATACGCAAAACCGATGATGTTAATTATTTATTCCAGCTGTAACATTTTCTTTTTCTTTTTTTACATTTTGATAGAATCCCTAAGATGTTATTTATGTAGCGCAAACCTTAAGATGTTTTTATGACAGCTGGTAACACTTTTCTTTTTACATTTTTATGGAAACTTTGCTTAAAATCGTTGATAGAAAAAATAGACTATAATTCAAATGTATAAACCACATCTCTGCACCATTTTTCAGTAAAATTTGTATTTTATGATTAATAAAATTTTAAGGCTTCTATTTTAATTTTTATTTAAATTTACATTTGAGATGCAAATTTAATGAATACAGATATTTGAATTATAAATATTAGACCTAAAATGTTTATGACCTATTATTTTGTTTTTAATCTAAAAACAAAATGAGTCATTTCTTAAAAACAAAAAAAATGTAATTCATTTTCAACTTTTAAGATTTATTTTTTTAAATATTAGCCCCTTCTATAGTTGTCACCGATTCTAACAATATATAAATAAATAACTTACATTAGTGTGTCAAGACACGACCTGTCATACATGAAAACGGACATCGACACGACATAATTAGGTCAAAACTCTAGTCGGAATAACACGAAACACAAATTTAAACACGAGTTAACACAACACGAATAAACTTACGAACACGAATTAACGCGACACAAAAGAGCTCGTGGATCATAATATTTTGAGTGAGTCAAAACACGACACACATAAGATTGATACACGACACACCATGACATAATTAAAAGTCTAACACGACTTATTCGAGTCGAATACGACCGTTTATGTACGATGTCTAACTCTAAGTAGTGCACACATAATATATATATATATATTTATGAGTAAAAAAATTAATATATTTGATTGAATTTTGATTTATGAACTTTTTGAACGCTTAACTAAATATATATAATGTCACATCACTTGATAACTCATGTTCATGTAGACATTACTTGATTAACAACCATTTGTAATAGACTTTCAATTGTGTCGTTTCTCAATTTTATGCATGTCGTGTCTCAATTTTATGTATGTCGTGTCGTGTTTTGATTGACTCAAAATATTATGATACACGAGCTTTTTCGTGTCATGTTAATTTTTGTTTACAAGTTTATTTGTGTCGTGGTAACTTGTGTTTAAATTCTTGTTTCGTATTATTTTGACAAGAGTTTCAACATAATCGTGTCGTGTAATTGTCTGTTTTTATGTGTGTCATTTCGTGTCTTGACACACTCATGTTAATTATTTGTATATTAATATTATTGAAGACAACATAATATATATAGATAGATAGAGGCCATGATCTATTGATATAGCCGTACATATACACATGATATAGATAAAGTCATCAGAATCAGTTCACGATTAAAAAGAAGGAAGATTTCGCAAATTTCCAATTTTGTCACTACTGTATGGCAACTTGTAGTAGTTACTGCAGCGGCTGCATCATCGGCGTAAAGTAGGATGCACAAACTTAAAATAATCACCACCGTTGGAAGAATGACTATCCTCCGCTGTCCTCCGGCGCATACTCCGGCACCTCCTCCTTTGGCACGTCCTCCTCCGGCGCCTCCTCCTCCGGCGCCTCCTCCTCCGGCGCCTCCTCCTTCGGTGCCTCCTCCTTCGGTGCCTCCTCTGAAGATTTTTATGGCTATGGAGACAAAGAGAGAGAATTATGAGACATTTGTTGTTTTATTTCAATGGAGAAACCTGTGCACATAAATATATATATATATATATATATTTAATATATTTATATATACGAAAAACCGAAGATGTTAATTATTTATTCGAGCTGTAACATTTTCTTTTTCTTTTGTTACATTTTGATAGAATCCCTAAGATGTTATTTATGTAGCGCAACCCTTCAGATGTTTTTATGACAGCTGGTAATACTTTTTTTTTACATTGTTATGTAAACTCTGCTTAAAATCGTTGATAGAAAAAATAAACTATAATTCAAATGTAAGGACCACATCTCTACACCATTTTTCAGTAAAATTTGTTTTTTATGATTAATAAAATTTAAGGCTTTTATTTTAATTTTTATTTAAATTTATATTTGAGATGCAAGTTTAATGAATACAGATATTTGAATTATAAATATTAGACCTAAAATATTTATGATCTATTATTTTTGTTTTTAATCTAAAAACCAAATGAGTCATTTCTTAAAAACAAAAAAAATGTAATTCATTTTCAACTTTTAAGATTTCTTTTTTAAATATTAGCCCCTTCTATAGTTGTCACCGATTCTAACAATATATAAATAAATAACTTACATTAGTGTGTCAAGACACGACCTGTCATACATGAAAACGGACATCGACACGACATAATTAGGTCAAAACTCTAGTCGGAATAACACGAAACACAAATTTAAACACGAGTTAACACAACACGAATAAACTTACGAACACGAATTAACGCGACACAAAAGAGCTCGTGGATCATAATATTTTGAGTGAGTCAAAACACGACACACATAAGATTGATACACGACACACCATGACATAATTAAAAGTCTAACACGACTTATTCCAGTCGAATACGACCGTTTATGTACGATGTCTAACTCTAAGTAGTGCACACATAATATATATATATATATATATTCATGAGTAAAAAAATTAATATTTTTGATTGAATTTTAATTTATGAACTTTTTGAATGCTTAACTAAATATATATAATGTCACATTACTTGATAACTCATGTTCATGTAGACATTACTTGATTAACAACCATTTGTAATAGACTTTCAATTGTGTCGTTTCTCAATTTTATGCATGTCGTGTCTCAATTTTATGTATGTCGTGTCGTGTTTTGATTGACTCAAAATATTATGATACACGAGCTTTTTCGTGTCATGTTAATTTTTGTTTACAAGTTTATTTGTGTCGTGGTAACTTGTGTTTAAATTATTGTTTCGTATTATTTTGACAAAAGTTTCAACATAATCGTGTCGTGTAATTGTCTGTTTTTATGTGTGTCATTTCGTGTCTTGACACACTCATGTTAATTATTTGTATATTAATATTATTGAAGACAACATAATATATATAGATAGATAGAGGCCATGATCCATTGATATAGCCGTACATATACACATGATATAGATAAAGTCATCAGAATAAGTTCACGATTAAAAAGAAGGAAGATTTCGCAAATTTCCAATTTTGTCACTACTGTATGGCAACTTGTAGTAGTTGCTGCAGCGGCTGCATCATCGGCGTAAAGTAGGATGCACAAACTTAAAATAATCACCACCGTTGGAAGAATGACTATCCTCCGCTGTCCTCGGCGCATACTCCGGCACCTCCTCCTTTGGCACGTCCTCCTCCGGCGCCTCCTCCTCCGGCGCCTCCTCCTTCGGTGCTTCCTCCTTCGGTGCCTCCTCCTTCGGTGCCTCCTCTGAAGATTTTTATGGCTATGGAGACAAAGAGAGAGAATTATGAGACATTTGTTGTTTTATTTCAATGGAGAAACCTGTGCACATAAATATATATATATATATATTTAATATATTTATATATACGAAAAACCGAAGATGTTAATTATTTATTCGAGCTGTAACATTTTCTTTTTCTTTTGTTACATTTTGATAGAATCCCTAAGATGTTATTTATGTAGCGCAACCCTTCAGATGTTTTTATGACAGCTGGTAATACTTTTTTTTACATTGTTATGTAAACTCTGCTTAAAATCGTTGATAGAAAAATAAACTATAATTCAAATGTAAGGACCACATCTCTACACCATTTTTCAGTAAAATTTGTTTTTTATGATTAATAAAATTTAAGGCTTTTATTTTAATTTTTATTTAAATTTATATTTGAGATGCAAATTTAATGAATACAGATATTTGAATTATAAATATTAGACCTAAAATATTTATGATCTATTATTTTTGTTTTTAATCTAAAAACAAAATGAGTCATTTCTTAAAAACAAAAAAAATGTAATTCATTTTCAACTTTTAAGATTTTTTTTTTTTAAATATTAGCCCCTTCTATAGTTGTCACCGATTCTAACAATATATAAATAAATAACTTACATTAGTGTGTCAAGACACGACCTGTCATACATGAAAACGGACATCGACACGACATAATTAGGTCAAAACTCTAGTCGGAATAACACGAAACACAAATTTAAACACGAGTTAACACAACACGAATAAACTTACGAACACGAATTAACGCGACACAAAAGAGCTCGTGGATCATAATATTTTGAGTGAGTCAAAACACGACACACATAAGATTGATACACGACACACCATGACATAATTAAAAGTCTAACACGACTTATTCCAGTCGAATACGACCGTTTATGTACGATGTCTAACTCTAAGTAGTGCACACATAATATATATATATATATATTTATGAGTAAAAAAATTAATATATTTGATTGAATTTTGATTTATGAACTTTTTGAACGCTTAACTAAATATATATAATGTCACATCACTTGATAACTCATGTTCATGTAGACATTACTTGATTAACAACCATTTGTAATAGACTTTCAATTGTGTCGTTTCTCAATTTTATGCATGTCGTGTCTCAATTTTATGTATGTCGTGTCGTGTTTTGATTGACTCAAAATATTATGATACACGAGCTTTTTCGTGTCATGTTAATTTTTGTTTACAAGTTTATTTGTGTCGTGGTAACTTGTGTTTAAATTCTTGTTTCGTATTATTTTGACAAGAGTTTCAACATAATCGTGTCGTGTAATTGTCTGTTTTTATGTGTGTCATTTCGTGTCTTGACACACTCATGTTAATTATTTGTATATTAATATTATTGAAGACAACATAATATATATAGATAGATAGAGGCCATGATCTATTGATATAGCCGTACATATACACATGATATAGATAAAGTCATCAGAATCAGTTCACGATTAAAAAGAAGGAAGATTTCGCAAATTTCCAATTTTGTCACTACTGTATGGCAACTTGTAGTAGTTGCTGCAGCGGCTGCATCATCGGCGTAAAGTAGGATGCACAAACTTAAAATAATCACCACCGTTGGAAGAATGACTATCCTCCGCTGTCCTCCGGCGCATACTCCGGCACCTCCTCCTTTGGCACGTCCTCCTCCGGCGCCTCCTCCTCCGGCGCCTCCTCCTCCGGCGCCTCCTCCTTCGGCGCCTCCTCCTTCGGTGCCTCCTCCTTCGGTGCCTCCTCTGAAGATTTTTATGGCTATGGAGACAAAGAGAGAGAATTATGAGACATTTGTTGTTTTATTTCAATGGAGAAACCTGTGCACATAAATATATATATATATATTTAATATATTTATATATACGAAAAACCGAATATGTTAATTATTTATTCCAGCTGTAACATTTTCTTTTTCTTTTGTTACATTTTGATAGAATCCCTAAGATGTTATTTATGTAGCGCAACCCTTCAGATGTTTTTATGACAGCTGGTAATACTTTTTTTTTACATTGTTATGTAAACTCTGCTTAAAATCGTTGATAGAAAAAATAAACTATAATTCAAATGTAAGGACCACATCTCTACACCATTTTTCAGTAAAATTTGTTTTTTATGATTAATAAAATTTAAGGCTTTTATTTTAATTTTTATTTAAATTTATATTTGAGATGCAAATTTAATGAATACAGATATTTGAATTATAAATATTAGACCTAAAATATTTATGATCTATTATTTTTGTTTTTAATCTAAAAACCAAATGAGTCATTTCTTAAAAACAAAAAAAATGTAATTCATTTTCAACTTTTAAGATTTTTTTTTTAAATATTAGCCCCTTCTATAGTTGTCACCGATTCTAACAATATATAAATAAATAACTTACATTAGTGTGTCAAGACACGACCTGTCATACATGAAAACGGACATCGATACGACATAATTAGGTCAAAACTCTAGTCGGAATAACACGAAACACAAATTTAAACACGAGTTAACACAACACGAATAAACTTACGAACACGAATTAACGCGACACAAAAGAGCTCGTGGATCATAATATTTTGAGTGAGTCAAAACACGACACACATAAGATTGATACACGACACACCATGACATAATTAAAAGTCTAACACGACTTATTCCAGTCGAATACGACCGTTTATGTACGATGTCTAACTCTAAGTAGTGCACACATAATATATATATATATATATATATATTCATGAGTAAAAAAATTAATATTTTTGATTGAATTTTAATTTATGAACTTTTTGAATGCTTAACTAAATATATATAATGTCACATCACTTGATAACTCATGTTCATGTAGACATTACTTGATTAACAACCATTTGTAATAGACTTTCAATTGTGTCGTTTCTCAATTTTATGCATGTCGTGTCTCAATTTTATGTATGTCGTGTCGTGTTTTGATTGACTCAAAATATTATGATACACGAGCTTTTTCGTGTCATGTTAATTTTTGTTTACAAGTTTATTTGTGTCGTGGTAACTTGTGTTTAAATTCTTGTTTCGTATTATTTTGACAAAAGTTTCAACATAATCGTGTCGTGTAATTGTCTGTTTTTATGTGTGTCATTTCGTGTCTTGACACACTCATGTTAATTATTTGTATATTAATATTATTGAAGACAACATAATATATATAGATAGATAGAGGCCATGATCCATTGATATAGTCTTACATATACACATGATATAGATAAAGTCATCAGAATAAGTTCACGATTAAAAAGAAGGAAGATTTCGCAAATTTCCAATTTTGTCACTACTGTATGGCAACTTGTAGTAGTTGCTGCAGCGGCTGCATCATCGGCGTAAAGTAGGATGCACAAACTTAAAATAATCACCACCGTTGGAAGAATGACTATCCTCCGCTGTCCTCCGGCGCATACTCCGGCACCTCCTCCTTTGGCACGTCCTCCTCCGGCGCCTCCTCCTCCGGCGCCTCCTCCTTCGGTGCTTCCTCCTTCGGTGCCTCCTCCTTCGGTGCCTCCTCTGAAGATTTTTATGGCTATGGAGACAAAGAGAGAGAATTATGAGACATTTGTTGTTTTATTTCAATGGAGAAACCTGTGCACATAAATATATATATATATATATATATTTATATATACGAAAAATCGAAGATGTTAATTATTTATTCGAGCTGTAACATTTTCTTTTTCTTTTGTTACATTTTGATAGAATCCCTAAGATGTTATTTATGTAGCGCAACCCTTCAGATGTTTTTATGACAGCTGGTAATACTTTTTTTTACATTGTTATGTAAACTCTGCTTAAAATCGTTGATAGAAAAAATAAACTATAATTCAAATGTAAGGACCACATCTCTACACCATTTTTCAGTAAAATTTGTTTTTTATGATTAATAAAATTTAAGGCTTTTATTTTAATTTTTATATAAATTTATATTTGAGATGCAAATTTAATGAATACAGATATTTGAATTATAAATATTAGACCTAAAATATTTATGATCTATTATTTTTGTTTTTAATCTAAAAACAAAATGAGTCATTTCTTAAAAACAAAAAAAATGTAATTCATTTTCAACTTTTAAGATTTTTTTTTTTTAAATATTAGCCCCTTCTATAGTTGTCACCGATTCTAACAATATATAAATAAATAACTTACATTAGTGTGTCAAGACACGACCTGTCATACATGAAAACGGACATCGACACGACATAATTAGGTCAAAACTCTAGTCGGAATAACACGAAACACAAATTTAAACACGAGTTAACACAACACGAATAAACTTACGAACACGAATTAACGCGACACAAAAGAGCTCGTGGATCATAATATTTTGAGTGAGTCAAAACACGACACACATAAGATTGATACACGACACACCATGACATAATTAAAAGTCTAACACGACTTATTCCAGTCGAATACGACCGTTTATGTACGATGTCTAACTCTAAGTAGTGCACACATAATATATATATATATATTCATGAGTAAAAAAATTAATATTTTTGATTGAATTTTAATTTATGAACTTTTTGAATGCTTAACTAAATATATATAATGTCACATCACTTGATAACTCATGTTCATGTAGACATTACTTGATTAACAACCATTTGTAATAGACTTTCAATTGTGTCGTTTCTCAATTTTATGCATGTCGTGTCTCAATTTTATGTATGTCGTGTCGTGTTTTGATTGACTCAAAATATTATGATACACGAGCTTTTTCGTGTCATGTTAATTTTTGTTTACAAGTTTATTTGTGTCGTGGTAACTTGTGTTTAAATTCTTGTTTCGTATTATTTTGACAAAAGTTTCAACATAATCGTGTCGTGTAATTGTCTGTTTTTATGTGTGTCATTTCGTGTCTTGACACACTCATGTTAATTATTTGTATATTAATATTATTGAAGACAACATAATATATATAGATAGATAGAGGCCATGATCCATTGATATAGCCGTACATATACACATGATATAGATAAAGTCATCAGAATAAGTTCACGATTAAAAAGAAGGAAGATTTCGCAAATTTCCAATTTTGTCACTACTGTATGGCAACTTGTAGTAGTTGCTGCAGCGGCTGCATCATCGGCGTAAAGTATGATGCACAAACTTAAAATAATCACCACCGTTGGAAGAATGACTATCCTCCGCCGTCCTCCGGCGCATACTCGGCACCTCCTCCTTTGGCACGTCCTCCTCCGGCGCCTCCTCCTCCGGCGCTTCCTCCTTCGGTGCCTCCTCCTTTGGTGCCTCCTCTGAAGATTTTCATGGCCATGGAGACAAAGAGAGAGAATTATGAGACATTTGTTGTTTTATTTCAATGGAGAAACCTGTGCACATAAATATATATATATATATATATATATTTAATATATTTATATATACGAAAAACCGAAGATGTTAATTATTTATTCCAGCTGTAACATTTTCTTTTTCTTTTGTTACATTTTGATAGAATCCCTAAGATGTTATTTATGTAGGGCAACCCTTCAGATGTTTTTATGACAGCTGGTAATACTTTTTTTTTACATTTTTATGTAAACTTTGCTTAAAATCGTTGATAGAAAAAATAAACTATAATTCAAATGTAAGGACCACATCTCTACACCATTTTTCAGTAAAATTTGTTTTTTATGATTAATAAAATTTAAGGCTTTTATTTTAATTTTTATTTAAATTTATATTTGAGATGCAAATTTAATGAATACAGATATTTGAATTATAAATATTAGACCTAAAATATTTGTGATCTATTATTTTTGTTTTTAATCTAAAAACAAAATGAGTCATTTTTTAAAAACAAAAAAAATGTAATTCATTTTCAACTTTTAAAATTTATTTTTTTAAATATTAGCTCCTTCTATAGTTGTCACCGATTTTAACAATATATAAATAAATAACTTACATTAGTGTGTCAAGACACGACCTGTCATACATGAAAACGGACATCGACACGACATGATTATGTCAAAACTCTAGTCAGAATAACACGAAAAAAAAATTTAAACACGAGTTACCACATCACGAATAAACTTGCGAACACGAATTAACACGACACGAAAGAGCTCGTGGATCATAATATTTTGAGTAAGTCAAGACACGACACACATAAGATTGATACATGACACACCATGACATAATTAAAAGTCTAACACGACTTATTCGAGTCGAATACGACCGTTTATGTACGATGTCTAACTCTAGGTAGTGCACACATAATATATATATATATATATATATTCATGAGTAAAAAAATTAATATTTTTGATTGAATTTTGATTTATGAACTTTTTGAATGTTTAACTAAATATATATAATGTCACATCACTTGATAACTCATGTTCATGTAGACATTACTTGATTAACAACCGTTCGTATTAGACTTTCAATCGTGTCGTGTCTTAATTTTATGCGTATCCTGTCTCAATTTTATGTATGTCGTGTCGTGTTTTGACTCACTCAAAATATTATGATACACGAGCTCTTTTGTGTCATGTTAATCTTTGTTTACAAGTTTATTTGTCTCGTGGTAACTTGTGTTTAAATTCTTGTTTCGTATTATTTTGACAAGAGTTTCAACATAATCGTGTCGTGTAATTGTATGTTTTTATGTGTATCATGATCTTGACACACTCATGTTAACTATTTGTATATTAATATTATTAAAGACAACATAATATATATATATATAGATAGAGGCCATGATCTATTGATCTAGCCGTACATATACACATAATATAGATAAGGTCGTCAGAATCAGTTCACGATTAAAAAGAAGGAAAATTTCGCGAAGTTCCAAATTTGTCACTACTGTATGGCAACTTGTAGTTGCTGCTACGGCTGCATCATCGGCGTTAAGTAGGATGCACAAATTTAAAATAATTACCACCGTTGGAAGAATGACTATCCTCCTCCATCCTTCGCCGCATCTTCTGGCACCTCCTCCTTTGGCACGTCCTCCTCTGACGCTTCCTCCTCCGACGCCTCCTCTTCCAGTGCCTCCTCTGAAGATTTTCATGGCCATGGAGACAAAGAGAGAGAAATCTGAGACATTTGTTGTTTTATTTCAATGAAGAAACCTGTGCACATAAATATATATATATATATATATATAAATATATATATATATATATAAATATATGCAAAACCGAAGATGTTAATTATTTATTACAGCTGTAACATTTTCTTTTTCTTTTTTTACATTTTGATAGAAGCCCTAAGATGTTATTTATGTAGCGCAAACCTTAAGATGTTTTTATGACAGCTAGTAACACTTTTTTTTTTACATTTTTATGGAAACTCTACTTAAAATTGTTGATAGAATAAATAAACTATAATTCAAATGTAAGGACCACATCTCTACACCATTTTTCAGTAAAATTTGTTTTTTATGATTAATAAAATTTAAGGCTTATATTTTTATTTTTATTTAAATTTACATTTGAGATGCAAATTTAATGAATACAGATATTTGAATTATAAATATTAGACCTAAAATGTTTATGACCTATTATTTTGTTTTTAATCTAAAAACTAAATTAGTCATTTCTTAAACACTAAAAAAATGTAATTCATTTTCAACTTTTAAATTTTATTTTTTTAAATATTAGCCCCTTCTATAGTTGTCACTGATTCTAACAATATATAAATAAATAACTTACATTAGTGTGTGTCATGACACGACCTGTCACACATGAAAACAGATATCAACACGACATGATTAGATTAAAACTCTAGTCGGAATAACATGAAACACAAATTTAAACACGAGTTAAAACAACACGAATAAACTTGCGAACACGAATTAACGCGACACGAAAGAGCTCGTGGATCATAATATTTTGAGTGAGTCAAGACACGACACACATAAGATTGAGACACGACACACCATGACATAATTAAAAGTCTAACACTACTTATTTGAGTCGAATACGACCATTTATGTACTAATGTCTAACTCTAAGTAGTGCACACATAATATATATATATATATATATATAATATTCACGAGTAAAAAAATTAATATTTTTGATTAAATTTTGATTTATGAACTTTTTTAATGCTTAACTAAATATATATAACGTCACATCACTTGATAACTCATGTTCATGTAGACATTACTTGATTAACAACCATTCGTATTAGACTTTCAATCGTGTCGTGTCTCAATTTTATGCGTGTCATGTCTTAATTTTATGTATGTCGTGTTGTGTTTTGACTCACTCAAAATATTATGATAAACGTGCTCTTTCGTGTCATGTTAATTTTTGCTTACAAGTTTATTTGTGTCGTGTTAACTTGTGTCTAAATTCTTTTTTCGTATTATTTTGACAAGAGTTTCAACATAATCGTGTCGTGTAATTGTCTGTTTTTATGTGTGTCATATCGTTTGACACACTAATGTTAATTATTTATATATTAATATTATTGAAGACAACATAATATATATAGATAGATAGAGGCCATGATCTATTGATCTAGCCGTACATATACATATAATATAGATAAAGTCGTCAGAATCAGTTCACGATTAAAAAGAAGGAAGATTTTGCAAAGTTCCAATTTTGTCACTACTGTATGGCAACTTTTAGTAGTTGTTGTTGCGGCTGCATCATCGACGTTAAATAGGATGCACAAACTTAAAATAATCACCACCGTTGGAAGAATGACTATCCTCCGCCGTCCTCCGGCGCATCCTCTGGCACCTCCTCCTTTGGCACGTCCTCCTCCGGCGCTTCCTCCTCCGGCGCCTCCTCCTCCGGCACCTCCTCTGAAGATTTTCATGGCCATGGAGACAAAGAGAGAGAATTCTAAGACATTTGTTGTTTTATTTCAATGGAGAAACCTGTGCATATATATATATATATATATATATATATATATTTAATATTTATATGTACGCAAAACCGAAGATGTTAATTATTTATTCCAGCTGTAACATTTTCTTTTTCTTTTTTTTACATTTTGATAGAATACCTAAGATGTTATTTATGTAGCGCAAACCTTAAGATGTTTTTATGACAGCTGGTAACACTTTTCTTTTTACATTTTTATGGAAACTCTGCTTAAAATCGTTGATAGAAAAAATAAACTATAATTTAAATGTATAAACCACATCTCTGCACCATTTTTCAGTAAAATTTGTTTTTTATGATTAATAAAATTTAAGGCTTCTATTTTAATTTTTATTTAAATTTACATTTGAGATGCAAATTTAATGAATACATATATTTGAATTATAAATATTAGACCTAAAATGTTTATGACCTATTATTTTGTTTTTAATCTAAAAACTAAATTAGTCATTTCTTAAAAACAAAAAAAATGTAATTCATTTTCAACTTTTAAGATTTATTTTTTTAAATATTAGCCCCTTCTATAGTTGTCACCGATTCTAACAATATATAAATAAATAACTTACATTAGTGTGTCAAGACACGACCTGTCATACATGAAAACGGACATCGACACGACATAATTAAGTCAAAACTCTAGTCGGAATAATACGAAACACAAATTTAAACACGAGTTAACACAACACGAATAAACTTACGAACACGAATTAACGCGACACAAAAGAGCTCGTGGATCATAATATTTTGAGTGAGTCAAAACACGACACACATAAGATTGATACACGACACACCATGACATAATTAAAAGTCTAACACGACTTATTCCAGTCGAATACGACCGTTTATGTACGATGTCTAACTCTAAGTAGTGCACACATAATATATATATATATATATATATATATATATTCATGAGTAAAAAAATTAATATTTTTGATTGAATTTTGATTTATGAACTTTTTGAATGCTTAACTAAATATATATAATGTCACATCACTTGATAACTCATGTTCATGTAGACATTACTTGATTAACAACCATTTATAATAGACTTTCAATTGTGTCGTTTCTCAATTTTATGCATGTCGTGTCTCAATTTTATGTATGTCGTGTCGTGTTTTGATTGACTCAAAATATTATGATACACGAGCTCTTTCGTGTCATGTTAATTTTCGTTTACAAGTTTATTTGTGTCGTGGTAACTTGTGTCTAAATTCTTGTTTCGTATTATTTTGACAAGAGTTTCAACATAATCTTGTCGTGTAATTGTCTGTTTTTATGTGTGTCATTTCGTGTCTTGACACACTCATATTAATTATTTATATATTAATATTATTGAAGACAACATAATATATATATAGATAGATAGAGGCCATGATCTATTGATATAGCCGTACATATACACATGATATAGATAAAGTCATCAGAATCAGTTCACGATTAAAAAGAAGGAAGATTTCGCAAATTTCCAATTTTGTCACTACTGTATGGCAACTTGTAGTAGTTGCTGCGGCGGCTGCATCATTGGCGTAAAGTAGGATGCACAAACTTAAAATAATCACCACCGTTGGAAGAATGACTATCCTCCGCCGTCCTCCGGCGCATACTCTGGCACCTCCTCCTTTGGCACGTCCTCCTCCGGCGCCTCCTCCTCCGGCGCTTCCTCCTTCGGTGCCTCCTCCTCTGGTGCCTCCTCTGAAGATTTTCATGGCCATGGAGACAAAGAGAGAGAATTCTGAGACATTTGTTGTTTTATTTCAATGGAAAAACCTGTGCACATATATATATATATATATATATTTAATATTTATATATACGCAAAACCGAAGATGTTAATTATTTATTCCAGCTGTAACATTTTCTTTTTCTTTTTTTTACATTTTGATAGAATCCCTAAGATGTTATTTATGTAGCGCAAACCTTAATATGTTTTTATGACAGCTGGTAACACTTTTCTTTTTACATTTTTATGGAAACTCTGCTTAAAATCGTTGATAGAAAAAATAAACTATAATTCAAATGTATAAACCACATCTCGGCACCATTTTTCAATAAAATTTGTTTTTTATGATTAATAAAATTTAAGGCTTCTATTTTAATTTTTATTTAAATTTACATTTGAGATGCAAATTTAATGAATACAGATATTTGAATTATAAATATTAGACCTAAAATGTTTATGACCTATTATTTTGTTTTTAATCTAAAAACAAAATGAGTCATTTCTTAAAAACAAAAAAAATGTAATTCATTTTCAACTTTTAAGATTTATTTTTTTAAATATTAGCCCCTTCTATAGTTGTCACCGATTTTAACAATATATAAATAAATAACTTACATTAGTGTGTCAAGACACGACCTGTCATACATGAAAACGGACTTTGACACGACATAATTAGGTCAAAACTCTAGTCGGAATAATAAGAAACACAAATTTAAACACGAGTTAACACAACACGAATAAACTTACGAACACGAATTAACGCGACACAAAAGAGCTCGTGGATCATAATATTTTGAGTGAGTCAAAACACGACACACATAAGATTGATACACGACACACCATGACATAATTAAAAGTCTAACACGACTTATTCCAGTCGAATACGACCGTTTATGTACGATGTCTAACTCTAAGTAGTGCACACATAATATATATATATATATATATATATATTCATGAGTAAAAAAATTAATATTTTTGATTGAATTTTGATTTATGAACTTTTTGAATGCTTAACTAAATATATATAATGTCACATCACTTGATAACTCATGTTCATGTAGACATTACTTGATTAACAACCATTTGTAATAGACTTTCAATTGTGTCGTTTCTCAATTTTATGCATGTCGTGTCTCAATTTTATGTATGTCGTGTCGTGTTTTGATTGACTTAAAATATTATGATACACGAGCTCTTTCGTGTCATGTTAATTTTTGATTACAAGTTTATTTGTGTCGTGGTAACTTGTGTTTAAATTCTTGTTTCGTATTATTTTGACAAGAGTTTCAACATAATCTTGTCGTGTAATTGTCTGTTTTTATGTGTGTCATTTCGTGTCTTGACACACTCATATTAATTATTTATATATTAATATTATTGAAGACAACATAATATATATATAGATAGATAGAGGCCATGATCTATTGATATAGCCGTACATATACACATGATATAGATAAAGTCATCAGAATCAGTTCACGATTAAAAAGAAGGAAGATTTCGCAAATTTCCAATTTTGTCACTACTGTATGGAAACTTGTAGTAGTTGCTGCAGCGGCTGCATCATTGGCGTAAAGTAGGATGCACAAACTTAAAATAATCACCACCGTTGGAAGAATGACTATCCTCCGCCGTCCTCCGGCGCATACTCTGGCACCTCCTCCTTTGGCACGTCCTCCGGCGCCTCCTCCTCCGGCGCTTCCTCCTTCGGTGCCTCCTCCTCTGGTGCCTCCTCTGAAGATTTTCATGGCCATGGAGACAAAGAGAGAGAATTATGAGACATTTGTTGTTTTATTTCAATGGAGAAACTTGTGCACATAAATATATATATATATATATATATATTTAATATATTTATATATACGCAAAACCGAAGATGTTAATTATTTATTCCAGCTGTAACATTTTCTTTTTCTTTCGTTACATTTTGATAGAATCCCTAAGATGTTATTTATGTAGCGCAATCCTTCAGATGTTTTTATGACAGCTGGTAATACTTTTTTTTTACATTTTTATGTAAACTCTGCTTAAAATCGTTGATAGAAAAAATAAACTATAATTCAAATGTAAGGACCACATCTCTACACCATTTTCCAGTAAAATTTGTTTTTTATGATTAATAAAATTTAAGGCTTTTATTTTAATTTTTATTTAAATTTATATTTGAGATGCAAATTTAATGAATACAGATATTTGAATTATAAATATTAGACCTAAAATATTTATGATCTATTATTTTTGTTTTTAATCTAAAAACAAAATGAGTCATTTCTTAAAAATAAAAAAATGTAATTCATTTTCAACTTTTAAAATTTATTTTTTTAAATATTAGCCCCTTCTATAGTTGTCACCGATTTTAACAATATATAAATAAATAACTTACATTAGTGTGTCAAGACACGATCTGTCATACATGAATACGGACATCGACACAACATGATTAAGTCAAAACTCTAGTCGGAATAACACGAAACACAAATTTAAACACCAGTTTCCACAACACGAATAAACTTGCGAACTCGAATTAACGCGACACGAAAGAGCTCGTGGATGATAATATTTTGAGTGAGTCAAGACATGACACACATAAGATTGATACACGACACACCATGACATAATTAAAAGTCTAACACGACTTATTCGAGTCGAATACGATCGTTTATGTACGATGTATAAATTTAAGTAGTGCACACATGATATATATATATATAAATATATATTCACGAGTAAAAAAATTAATATTTTTGATTGAATTTAGATTTATGAACTTGTTGAATGCTTAACTAAATATATATAATGTCACATCACTTGATAACTCATGTTCATATAGACATTACTTGATTAACAACTATACATATTAGACTTTCATTCGTGTCGTGTCTTAATTTTATGCGTGTCATGTCTCAATTTTATGTATGTCGTGTCGTGTTTTGACTCACTCAAAATATTATAATACACGGGCTCTTTTGTGTCATGTTAATTTTTGTTTACAAATTTATTTGTGTCGTGGTAACTTGTGTTTAAATTCTTATTTCGTATCATTGTCTGTTTTCACGTGTGTTACGTCGTGTCTTGACACACTCATGTTAATTATTCAATAATATTAATATAGATAAAGATCCTCCAGCACCTCCTCCTCTGGAACGTCCTCCTCTGGCGCCTCCCCCTTCGGCGCCTCCTCTACAGATTTTCATGGCCATGGAGACAAAGAGAGAGAATTCTGAGACATTTGTTGTTTCTTTCAATGGAGAAACTTGTGCACATAAATATATATATATATACACACACAAAACTTAAGATGTTAATTATTTATGCTAGCTGGTAACATTTTCTTTTTCTTTTTTACATTTGTATAGAAACCATAAGATGTTATTTATGTAGCGCAAACCTTAAGATGTTTTTATAACAGCTGGTAACATTTTTTTTTTACATTTTTATGGAAACCCTGCCTAAAATCGTTGATAAAAAAAATAAACTATAATTCAAATGTAAGGGCCACATCTCTGCACCATTTTTCAGTAAAATTTGTTTTGTATGATTAATAAAATTTATGGTTTCTATTTTTAATTTTTATTTAAATTTATATTAAGTAATTAATTTAACCATGTAATTAATTAACACTACTTTAAGAAAAATAATAATAATTAACAACAAGATTTATATAAACAGAACTAAAGAAACAGTTTTCAACGAAATGCATATATCGACAAACCATCTTCTAGCCGTCTGCATTCCCTTCTGTCTACCCACGATCAACTAACTGCATTCCCTTTTATATAGTCTTCTTTACATTATACCTGAAACCCTTCAGGCTGCTCCATGTAGATTTCCTTATCCAATTCACTGTGAAGGAAAGCAGTTTTGACATCCATTTGCTCAACCTCAAGATCAAGACTGGCCGTTAAACCGAGAACCATCCGAATAGAACCCATCTTCACAACCGGAGAGAAAATCTCATCGAAATCAATACCATTTTTCTGGCTGAATCCTTTGACCACCAATCTAGCTTTGTATCTAAGTTGTGAGGAGAACTCATCGGTCTTCACCTTATAAACTCACTTGTTCTTCAATTCTCTCTTGCCTTTAGGCAACTTCACCAACTCATAAGTATTGTTCTTATACAAGAAATCCATCTCATCTTGCATACCTTTAGACCATTCTTTCTTCTGCTCATCTTCTATACCTTTTGCATAATACTCAGGCTCCCCCTCATCAGTGAGAAGAACATACTCATTTACAAAATAACGTACAGAAGGATAACGATCTCTCGTAGACCGTCTGAGTGGAACACATGGTGCATGTCAGGAACTGATAACTCTGGATGAACAACTTCATCTATATTTTTTTCTTGAGCATCAACATCATCAGCACCATGGTCATCAATATGAACATCATCTCCACCTTGTTTGTCAACATGTTGTAGAGGAATTGGACCCAAATCAATAAGATCATCACTGTGTCGAGGAATGGTATGTCTTCTCAACATCCTTCAAAATTTGATCTTCAATAAACACAACATCCCGACTTCGAACAAGCTTCTTCTAAACTGGATCATAAAGCCTATACCTAAACTCATCATCTCCATAGTCGAGGAACGCGCAAAGTTTAGACTTCATATCAAGTTTTGACCTTTCATCTTTGGGAATATGCACAGATACCTTGCATCCAATGACTCGCAAGTGACTATAAGAAACATCTTTGTCGCTCCAAATCCTGTTAGGAACATCAAAATGCAAAGGAACACAAGGGGTTAGATTAATAACATGTACTGCCGTGTTCAACGCTTCACCCCAAAAGGAACGCGGAAACCCTGAATGTAAAAACAAACATCTGACTCTCTCAACCAATGTTCTGTTCATTCTCTCTGCTAAGCCATTCAACTGCGGTGTCTTTGGAGGAGTCTTTTGATGCTGAATACCATGCTCTCTACAGTAAGCATCAAATGGCCCAATGTATTCACCTCCATTGTCTGTCCGAATACACTTGAGCTTTTTTCAGTCTCTCTCTCAACTGAGGCATGAAATTGCTTAAACACATCTAAAACTTGATCTTTAGACTTCAAAGTATAAAACCATACCTTTCGGGAGTAGTCATCAATGAATGTGACAAAATATAAGAAACCACCAAGTGTTTTTGTCTTCATAGGACCACAAACATCGGAATAAACAAGATCAAGTATGTTCTCTCTTCTGTAGGGAGGATGGCTCTTGAAGGAAACTCTGTTTTGTTTACCTACAAGACAATGAGAACACCTCTTCAACTGAACATCATTTACACCTGATAACACTTCCTTCTTTGATAACAAAGCCATGCCTTTTTCACTCATATGGCCAAGTCTCTTATGTCATATCTCAGTCATGTCAGCATTCTCCACAACATTAACAATTCTCTTGGAGATCTTCGGTTGTGCCACATACAACTTTGATCACCTTTTACCTCTTGCCACGATCAAAGAACCACGGGTGAGTTTCCACAAACCATTATCAAAGTAGTTATTGTACTCATCATCATCAAGTAAACCTATAGAAATCAAATTTAATCTCATATCCGGGACATGTTTTACATTTTGTAAAACCAACTTCATCCCAGTATCAAATTTCAAACAAACTTCTCCAATGCCAACAACCTTTGATAGCCCACTATTACCCATCTTGACATCCCCAAAATCACCTGGAGTGTAAGATGAATAAAAATCTCTTCGTGATGTAACATGACACGAAGCTCCACTGTCAATAACTCAACTCGCCTCATCATGTGCAAAGTTCACCAAATTATCATCACAACAAACAAAGAAATCATTAGTGATAGTATTCACTTCAACCTTGTCACCGCCATCATCATCTTTTCTTTGATTGTTGTTTTGGTTATTGTAGTTTTTCTTCTTGTTCTCTTTCTTTGCCTGTCTGCAGGACTTTACTGTGTGCCCTTTTTTACCACAATAGTAACACTAAACATTAGCATACTTCCCTTTACCGGAGTTGCTAGTACCACGCTGATTTTCTTTGTTACCCAGACTTCTACTTTGACTTCTCCCCTGCTTTTCAAAACCAAGACATATGATTATGAAGAAGAACCCTGTGACTTTCTTCTCATCTCTTCATTCATAACATTGCCCTTGGCCAATTCCATGGTGATAATACCATCCGGTGCAAAGTTGGACAAGGATGCCCTAAAAGTCTCACAAGAATCCGGTAATGTACCAAGTAGCCATAGACCTTGAATCTCATCATCAAACTTGATACTCATTCCTGAAAGTTGATTCACAATGCCCTGAAATGCATTTAAGTGATCTGTAACATGAGTGCCATCTTTGTACTGTAACTTGATCAATATCTTAATCAAGAATAATTTATTGTTCAAAGTCTTCCGAGCATACAACTGTTCAAGTTTGTTCCACAAAGTACGAGCATGTGTCTCCCCAATAATATGATTCAACACATTATCCTCCACCCATTGCCGAATATATCCACAAACCTATATATGCAAAATAGTTCATTCTGCATCAGTTTTATTCTCAGGTTTATTAGTAGCAAAAACAGGTAAGTAATAAACTTTCACATATAGGAGATCTTCCATTTTTTCCTTCTAAACATGATAATTAGAACCGTTCAAATTAATCATCCTACTTGTATTAGTTTTCATCGTTCAAACGGTTCAATTCACAAATAATCAACCAAGGCTCTGATACCACTTTGATGGAAATGCACCACAACGGTAAACAACAAAATGCGGAATTTAACCTTCGTTTGACAACACTTTCCCAAACCGTTTAAACCTGTGAGTAAGCTAATAAATAGGTATGCAAAATGCAATCAATACAGTCCTAAAATAGTGAGTATCACACCAAGAAAGCACACACACAAACAATACAAAATTTTAGCGTGAAAAACTCCTCAAAGGGTAAAAACCACGGGACACCTAGTGCCGCTTAAAATTCACTATCACCAGCAAAAGAGCAATACAAAAGTCTTCTCTAAATAATACTAGAGGCATACAAATTCATAATACCCTTGAAAACATGCACATCAAGGATATGGAAACAATCAAAGAACAAGAAATGAATAATATCACTGAAATAATTGCTACTGTTCCAACAATGAAACCCCGACCTCTAGACCTCAGAATTCGATCTCCATCGTCCAGAATGTTGGCCCAGACATTGTGAAGTTGCTGTCCAAAAATTAGGGATTGTTTTCCAAAGTAACCTTATTTGGCGTTCACTTCCCCAAACTAACCTAGTTTGTTCATTCATTCCCTAACTAACCTAGTTTACTATTCAAACTAAGTTTTTTTTTTTATTTATTCTTTTTACATTTAAAATTCATTATATATAAAACTAAATTATTTATATTTTAATATATAATTTAAATTATTATTTTTATAAATTAAATTATTTATATTTTGATATATAATTTAATTTTGATTATTTTTATAAATTTGATTATTTATATTTTAATATATATATATATATATTTACATTTTAATTATTATTTATATATATAATAAATATCCCCTTTAACATTCTAATAAATAATTGATAAATACTAATAAATTTAAAATATTTTAACTATAATAATATAATAATTATATATTCATACAAAACGTTTTTAAATTTATCAATTATTTATTAAATATAATAACATTTTTAATTAATATTTTAACCCTAGAAATATGAAATATGGTAATCTTTTTATTATATTTAATAAATAATTGATAAATTTAAAAACGCGAATATTTAATTATTATATTGTTATGGTTAAAATATTTTAAATTTATTAGTATCCATCAATTATTTATTAGAATTATTTAATATTTATTACACTATATAAATAATAACTGAAATGTAAATATATATATATATTAAAATATAAATAATTAAATTTATAAAAAATAATTATATTTAAATTATATATTAAAATATAAATAATCTAATTTATAAAAATAATAATTTAAAATATATATCAAAATATAAATAATTTAACTTATATAAATAATAATTTAAAATATATATCAAAATATAAATTTTATATATAATAAATTTTAAATGTAAAAAAAATTAAAAAATAAATAAAAACTGAGTTTGAATAGTAAACTATGTTAGTTTGGGAATGAATGAACAAACTATGTTAGTTTGGGAAAATGAACGCCAAACAAGGTTACTTTGGGAAATTTCGTTCAAAAATTAGGACTTTAGGTGATCACCAAAACACTAAACTTCTGGAATTTGAAGTTTTTCCCATTTTTCTCTCTCTTTCTCTTATTTCTTGCAAAAAAAACAAAAAATTTCTCCCCTTTTTATTTTGCTCTCAAATAAATGTATTAAGTGGGAACCTATTTGCTAGGCTTTTCCTCATGGACTAAAAAGGACAAAAAAAACTCAACATCTCTCCCTTTCTCTCCCCTCTCCCCTCTCCCCTCTCCCCTCTCCCCTCTCCCCTCTCCCCTCTCCCCTCTCCCTTTTTGTATAATCTATTCTAATATGCAAAGTTTCATAATAATGAATGTTTAACCTAAGTTTCGTGGTGTCAGTTTATTATTTAAATCCTACAATTCTTTTATTTATTATTTATTGTAGCTTAGGGTTAGTTCAAAGCTCTCAAAATCTGGAGTTACTCTTAAAATTTTACAATTTTACGATTTCATATTAGACTAAATTTTAAATAACTCTTAAATATGTAAACTCTTACTATTTTAAATTTACGATAATAAGATTTTACGATTTTATTTAAAAAAAAAATTTATATTTAAAAACTAAAAAATAAAGTTATTATTTATTTAAATAAATTAATTAATATAATTAATTTTGTAGGTATAATTTTTTATATTGTTATTTACTTATTATTATTTTTAATTAATTTTATATTAAAATATATAATTTTTTTAAATTGACTAAGTATAAAATACTTAATTGTATATATAAATAATAATAATAATATATAACTATTATTTTTTCGAATTAAACTATTACAATTTTACGTAAACTCTAGATTTTACGAGTTTACAACTGGATAATGATTCTACGTAAACTCTCAATTTTAATAGCCTTGGATTAGTCTGATTTATGTTCTAAAGATATATGAAACAACTATATTAATTGAGTCTAATTGATATCATAAGGTTTAGTACGGGTTTTAAAGATAAATTTAGAGAGATTAATAGCCTAAAACTAGTTCAGCAATACAAATAATTGAGATTTTTATGATAAATTTAGAGAGATTGTGTTTTTATTTATGCTAATCAAGTCAAATGATGAAAGAAAGAAACCTGAAAATATCTAAGAATAGCCACAATGGATCCGAATAGTTGCATAAAGAACTATAAATGAAAAAAGAGATGATAGAAATGGAGTCAAACCTGACAATAAGATCTGAAACAATTACAATGTCTTTGTCTCTGTAATTGATGATTAAACTCTGATCATAGGAGGGGAGGAGATGTCCGAATAGTTGTATAAAGAAGTATAAATGAAATAAGAGATGATAGAAATGGAGTCAAACTTGACAATAAAATCTGAAACAATCACAATGCCTTTGTCTCTATAATTGGTGATTAAACCCTGATCATAGAAGAAGGGAAGGGGAGGAGAGTTCCAAATAGTTGCATAAAGAACTAAAAAAAAAATAAAAAAAAAATATAGAAATGGAGTCAAACCTGAGAATATGATCTGAAACAACCACAATGCCTCTCCCTCTCCCTCTCCCTCTCCCTCTCCCTCTCCCTCTCCCTCTCCCTCTCCCTCTCCCTCTCCCTCTCCCTCTAACAATATTATTAAAATAACTAGCATTTAGCCCGTGCATTTGCACGAGTAATAATATATAAAAACGTAAAAAAAAATTACGGATAACATTTTTAATTTTATTTTTAACCGTTTTAAATTTATGGGTGGTCAACCCACAATCCGACCCAAGTATTCATTTATTCAACATCATTATATATTAGTTAGTTAAAAAGTTAAACTTATATTAATATTAAAACGTCCCGCATTTATCAAATTTGGTGTTGAATTTAAAATATAAAGTTAAAGAGTTGTACTTGTTTTTGTTAGGTTGCAAGTTCGAAACATACTTCTAGCATTTTTAATTTTATTTTTAACCGTTTTAAATTTAAAAACGGGTCAACCCACAATCCGACCCAAGTATCCAAATTAACCACAGCTCTCGACCCGGCAATCCGGACACTTTAAAAATTAAGCATCATTATATATATATAGATTAGTTAGTTAAAAAGTTGAACTTATATTAATATTAAAACGTCCCGCATTTATCAAATTTGGTGTTGAATTTAAAATATAAAAACTGTGTAGCCTAGTTGGTTAAAGAGTTGTACTTATTTTGATAGGTTGCAAGTTCGAAACATACCTCTAGCATTTTTAATTTTATTTTTAACCGTTTTCAATTTAAAAACGGGTCAACCCACAATCCGACCCAAGTATCCAAATTAACCACAGCTCTCGACCCGGCAATCCGGACATTTTAAAAATTAAGCATCATTATATATATATAGATTAGTTAGTTAAAAAGTTGAACTTATATTAATATTAAAACGTCCCGCATTTATCAAATTTGGTGTTGAATTTAAAATATAAAAACTGTGTAGCCTAGTTGGTTAAAGAGTTGTACTTGTTTTGATAGGTTGCAAGTTCGAAACATACCTCTAGCATTTTTAATTTTATTTTTAACCGTTTTCAATTTAAAAACGGGTCAACCCACAATCCGACCCAAGTATCCAAATTAACCACAGCTCTCGACCCGGCAATCCGGACACTTTAAAAATTAAGCATCATTATATATATATAGATTAGTTAATTAAAAAGTTGAACTTATATTAATATTAAAACGTCCCGCGTTTATCAAATTTGGTGTTGAATTTAAAATATAAAATCTTTGTAGCCTAGTTGGTTAAAGAGTTGTACTTGTTTTGATAGGTTGCAAGTTCGAAACATACCTCTAGCATTTTTAATTTTATTTTTAACCGTTTTAAATTTTAAAATGGGTCAACCCACAATCCGACCCAAGTATCCAAATTAACCACAACTCTCGACCCGGCAATCCGGACACTTTAAAAATTAAGCATCATTATATATATATAGATTAGTTAGTTAAAAAGTTAACTTATATTAATATTAAAACGTCCCGCGTTTATCAAATTTGGTGTTGAATTTAAAATATAAAATGTTTGTAGCCTAGTTGGTTAAAGAGTTGTACTTGTTTTGATAGGTTGCAAGTTCGAAACATACCTCTAGCATTTTTAATTTTATTTTAACCGTTTTAAATTTAAAAACGGGTCAACCCACAATCCGACCCAAGTATCCAAATTAACCACAGCTCTCGACCCGGCAATCCGGACACTTTAAAAATTAAGCATCATTATATATATATAGATTTGAATAACCCTGCACCAAACAAGATTGCATGAATAGACGTATTAAATGTACTCGAGTTTAAATGAGGTAAGTATGTAAGAATAGTGACCATTAAATACTATCTATCTATCCTATCATCTATCTATTTTATAATCTGTAATGTATGTAATGTGTATATGTCACGGCCTTTTTTTAATAATAATAATAATAATAATTTTTTAATAGTACTGTGTTTGTTTTTTATTATCTTATTCTTATATTTTCTAATTATTTAAATCTAACATGAAATAGTATTAATATCAATAATTAAAAACACAACATAAAATAACAAAGTACAAATTTATTTATATACTGTGACCTTGTTGGAACATTAATTTAATAAATACAAAATTAGGAGACCTTATCTATCTTCCTCACGTGAAACTTGTTTCATTTTTTATTAAATTATCTTTCTATTACCTTATTTTTATTATTATTAAGGATGCAGCTAATTTATCTCATTTTTTGTTCACGTCTCTACAAAAAAACATAATAATTTGGTTTGGTTAGGATTATTCTTATTTCTTGCTAATTAATTTTAAATAATTTATCATTTAATAATTAGTTAAATTATTAATTAAAATACAACCAAAATTAATTAAGGCATGTAGATTTGTTGTATGATGTATGGTTTAGATAATTTAATGTCACGACACAAAAATATTTCTTGTAATAGTAAGCACTGATATTTTAAAACGAATGAATTAAATTAAATTAAATTTATTTAAAATATTTACTTTATAGATTAAATAAGAAATTTATCAAAATAATTAGTCTCCCATGAAATATGTTTTTATTTTAGTGTTTTCTAAATAATTTTTAGAAATTATTTGATTTTTTTTTTTAAATTTAATAGCTGAAATGAAAATAATAATATATGTTTTTATAATATAAAAGCTCATGATCAAACAAGATTTTAGGAGTTGATAATTGTTGATAAGAAAAAATAATACATATTCAAATAGTTAACAAATGACCTTAAATACACTCAATTAATTTAACAGAGGGGTATAAACTAAGGGAGGCTTGGGATTTTTTTTTTTTTTTTGGGTGATTATTATATAAAATTTGTTTGTTAACAAAAAATCACATTTCTAAAGAGCTTGTTTGATCAGATTATTTTTCTAAATCTGTTTTTTTTGAAAAATATTATAGTTTATACATACACATGTCACCAAATTGTCTCTTATAATAAATGTGTTTCTAGTTGGCCCAATACATTTCAGGACATCCCAAATATTCTTCCAATGGCTAGAGCCTCAATTAAATAAGTCCATTCAGTTTTTCTAATAATTCAGTTCACCCTGGTCCAATCATATAAATCCAACCCATTTATTTAATTTAAGAAAAATAATAATAATTAACAACAAGATATATATAAACAGAACTAAAGAAAACAGTTCTCAACGAAATGCATATATCTTCTAGCCGTCTGCATTCCCTTTTGATCAAGTATTAAAATATCCCTTCTGAATTTTAACAAATGTGGAGTCACATTCAATAATTAATTAAATAATTAAAATTTATTATACTAAGATATATGAGTTTATGAGATTATAACTTATTTTAATTTTATAATTTTATTAGATTTTATTTTAAAAAAAAACATCACTTAAATTATGTAACTATATAATTGTTTATTATTTACTTCTTAAATTAACTTTATATTTAATAATATATATTAATTTAAAATAAATTTGAAGTAAGCTTTTGGAAATTATGGATTTTAGTAGATTAGTTTATTCTGGTAAGAATTAAGGCATTTGACCTATTTAAAAATGAATTGGATTTATATTATTGGACCAAAGATTGATATTTTGATGGACTTATTTATCACTTAGTGGCCCAAGACTAAAGGCAGCAAATAAGATAAATTAATAATGTCATTTTCTTTAATATATGTATTTGTAATATTTGTTTTAAAATAATATATTTTTTAAGCAGAATATTAATTTTATTTAATTATTTGGTATTTTTAATAATTAATTACATGAAACAAAATTAATTATTATATTTGATTGCGTATCAAATATAATATTTTCAGAAAACCATATATACATATATTAAAAAGCCTATTTGAAAATGGGTTGCATTTTTATTATCTTCGTATTATTAATTTAAAAGAATAAAAACTTTTGGATATGATTCGATTCCTAAATTCATGTTAGAAACTTAATTCAATCTATATATTAAAATAATTATTTATCTATTTTTATATTTAAAAGAATTATTTATTTATTTATATATTTATAAAAAAATATTATTTAAAGAAATTATCTTATTTATTATTTATAATGTAAAAGAATTGTTTTATTTATTTATTTTTATATATAAAAGAAATTGATTTTATTTATTATTTTGTATAAATTAGCTGAGCCACTGGAAACCTAAAGGCATTACTTTGTTTTATTAAAAGGATAGATAAATTAGCTGAGTCAGGTTTTTATTTTTTATTTATTTTTTTGAATAAATTAACTGGCCCAACTGAAACCCCAAATCTCCAAGACTTTGTTTTATTAGATGGATGATAAATTAACTGGGTTTATTATTATTATTTATTTTTAAACAGAAGAGGCCCACAAATTGTTTAAATAAAGTATTCTGACTCAGAATACTTTATTTCAAAACAAACCTGATCCATTATATATATTTTTGTTGGGGCTTACATCTTATTCTTTATTTTATTTCTAAGCAAGCCCGGGATCCATTATTTATTTATTTATAATTGGGCCTAAATGCAAGCATAGTCCAAAATTATTGTTTGTTTACATGTTGATTAACTTTTATATATATATATATATATATATATATATATATATATATATATATATATATATATATATATATTTATGAGGAGTGACATAGAGAGGGAATGACGTGGTATCACTTCATTGGTTATTGGTTGGAAAATGTAAAAGTAGGAGGAAAGAGAGAAAAAAGAGAAATTATTTGATTTTTTCAGCGAATAAGATTATGCCACGTCATTCCCTCACCAAATTCCCTCACCTTATCATTTCTCTATAGCTTAGATCAGTCATTTATTATTTAATTGTGATTAGATTACTCTTCATGCACAAAAAAATGAAAAAATGTTAGCTCAATATTTTCTATTGTTGACATCTTTTTTTATTTATGATTATTTGTCATTTAATTATTATATAAACTAAAATTTGTTCCAAATATATATATTTTTTTTGTTAACATTAACTACACTTTTAAATTAGAACATTCTTAAATAGAATTGAATTTATTTTTTTTAGGTAAGATTCTACTACTTAAATTATTCTAATGGGTTAGTTATACAGTTATATTAATGTTATTCAATTTTTCCAATGTCATTTCGTTGACATTTATCAAGAAATCCTAGAAATTATATTCAAGTATTTATGAAGTTCATAAATTGTAAACTTATTTTATGTTGACCCTTCTATTAGATGTGTTTTATTTACTAAGTTTAATTGAATTTAAAAGCTTATTGTTATGGTGAAAATTGTGGATTCATTGTTTAAATATTAGTTTTAAGATTTTGTTTTTCATAATTTTCAAATATTAAAATTAGACGGATCGTATTGAAGAGAATGATAATTTGAAATTAAAAATGTTAAAAAAAAATTTGAAAAAATAATAATTTAAAAATAGCTATAAAGGTTAGCTAAACAATAGTGTTATATTGGCTTAATTATTTTAATTTTAACTGTGCCAAAAATGCTAAAATAAATAAATCGGATTTTTGTAGTGTAAAATGGTTAGAGAATCAATTGATAAATGTGTATTTCATTACTACCACCAAACTTTTTAAAATTTAACAAATAAACATGGCTTCGTGAAACAAACATGGGATGAAAAACCATATAATATATGAAGACAATAGAGCATACATGAATACAAATGTCATCCATAAAGTAACATCACACAATAATGAATTTTTAAAACAAGAAATAGATCATACAATAACTTGAATATTGAAAGCTGCAAGAGATCATACAAAATAACCTGAATTTTTGAAAGCTACAAAAGGTCCATACATATTTTCCTAAATCTAGTAACTGAAGAGCATACGTGGAATCATTTCAATACATGGGTGTAATGGATGCACTTAACTTTATCTTCTTCTCTATTTCTAAGTAATATAAAATTAAGATTCTAATGTCAGCCACCATCCTCTCAACTCATCTAAAATGTCATATTTATTGAGTAGACATTTAATTACGACACCATTATTGAACTTTATACTACGTTCACAGTTTATATAACTTCCATAAAGCACTTGAATAAAACATCGACGACTTAAAAAACATCCCCGGATCGCATATAACTATCGCAAATCTCTGCCTACGTCGTCGTCGAGGGAAATTTAGAGTCACTCTAATGATAGGAAATCAGTACATAACAACAAAATCACTCATTGAAGTAGTTGTTTAACAAGTTTTTTCAATGTCATCTCGTTGACATTTATCAAGAAATCCTAGTAATTATATTCTAAGTAATTTATGAATTCCATAGATCCTAAACTTAGATTATATTAGCCCTTCTATTAGATGTGTTTTATTTACTAACTTTAATTGAATTTAAAAGTTTAATGTTATGTTGAGAAATATGGGTTTATTTATTAAATATTAGTTTTAAAATTTTGTTTTTCATAGTTTTCTATATTGGGATTAGACTAATTGTATTGAAGAGAAAAATAAAATAAAAAAGAAAGTGCTAAAAAAATAAAAAATAATAATTTAAAAATAACTATAAAGAAAAATAAATATATTGGCAGTGATTATTTTAATTTTAGTTGCGCCAAAAATATTACAAATAAATAAATCACATTTCTTGTACGTGTGTGATTGGTAGAAAAATTGAACTACTCAATTGATATATGTGTATTTCACAATTTCCACCAAACTTCTTAAATTTAGCAAATAAACATGTCTTCTTGAAACAAACATTGGATGAAAAATCATATCATATAGGGAGACAAGAAATGATACATGAATACAAATGACTTTCGTAAAAGTATCATCACACAATAATTTGATTTTTTTAAAACAAGAAAATGAACCATACCATACCTCAATTTGGTTCTCAAATTCATTCTCCAGTATGCTCATCTGATAGAACCCATTGGAAAAAGGATGCGGAATGTAATAGATTACATTAAGGTTTGTAACAACAACAACTTTATTATGTATCTTATTGTTGTTGTAAATAATAATCATTATGATATAGTCTATCAATCAGGGTTGTTAGTTCAGACTGAACCTATCGAAGACCCTTATAGTCCTTCAATTGTTGACGAAAAACTAGAAGCCATTATTGTGAGGTTAGATATTCTATGTTCATGAGTAAATATAATGTTTCATAAACAACTAACTAAAAGTATGTTTTTTGATTGGTACATGTATAGTAAGGAAACGCTACGAGGCGGGCTAGCTGTCAACAAGAAGAGAGGCGAAAAAGGTTTTTCCCAACTTAAGGTTGAAGTCGTTGATCTAGTGTCTGAAGAAGGAACAACAACGGGAAAGAAGCTGAGTTCTTCTACCCTAAGGAGGCGCGAAGCAGAAAAGCTTGAGAAAGATCAACAAGTATAAGTTATAAGCAGAAAAGTTTGAGAAATATATTGTCATGAATTCCTTTGAGGTGAAATGAAACGGTTGGAGTGGGACAGGATTACTGCAAAAAGGAAAACCGGGAGAATATTTAGTAATGAACGAACTCAGTTCCTAGAACAACAACAGAGAAAAAGGCTTACGGTCGTGGCCCTGGGTATCCTTCCCATTCATATGATTAGACAAAATAACTATTTGCAACATGAAAGTGTCTATAAAAGTGTCTCTGCACTGTTAGCCCAGAAATAGAATCACTCACAAAACTTTGAGAAAATATCTATAAAATCTTAAAAAAACGATTACAAGAGTTATTATCTCTCTCTTATTTTTCTTTCTCTAATGAGATCAACATACACTTTATTTATACTAAAATAAAAAAAACTCTTAATTTTTTAATTTAATGAAATTTATTGAAAATATTCTATTTTCCTCATTATTGCAAATATTTTGTTTTCCTCATCATTGCAAATCTGCTGTTTTCCTCATTAATGCAGATCTTCCATTTATTTGTAAACGTTGTAACAGCCAGGAGTAATACAACATTCTCCCCCTTAGTCCTGGCATGGTTCGAGATCACGAACACCGATTAGGTGTCGCATCATCACCAGTTTTGATGCTGACAAAGCTTTCGTAAGTATGTCGGCCTTCTGTTCATTCGTTCGAACAAACTCTACCTTGATTTGACTTCCTTCAACACACTCTCGAATGAAATGATATTTCGTGTCGATGTGTTTGCTACGACCATGAAAAACTGGGTTTTTCATGAGTGCAAGTGCAGACTTGTTGTCAACGTAGAGTTTCACTGCCTTAGGTTTCGAACCACTTAGTTCAAAAAACAATGATTTCAACCAAAGTGCTAGACACGCTGCCGCTGCTGCAGCCATGAACTCTGTTTCACATGAGGATAATGCCACTGTTTTCTGTTTCTGGGAGTTCCACGAAACAAGACTATCGTTAATGTAGAACGCCATGCCCCCCGTACTTTTCCGGTCATCTAGGTCACCTGCGAGATCACTATCAGAGTAACCCACTATTTCCTCGTCACCGCCTCCTTTTCGAAACACTAGACCTAAGTGTATAGTGCCTTGAAGGTATCGAAGCACCTGCTTCACTGCCTTGTGATGTATCTCAGTTGGCCTCTCCATGAATCTACTGACAACACCAACAACATAAGAAAGATCTGGTCTTGTATGAAGGAGATATCGCAGACAACCAATGACTCTTCGATATTCAGTTGCATCAATCGGTTGTCCTTCGGGATCCTTATAGAGTTGAGCCCTATGCTCCATTGGTGCCTTTGTTGAGTTACAATCAAGCATTCCAAATTGGTTCAGCACCTTTTTGGCATATGTTGTCTGCTTGATCGATACACCTCCTTCGAACTGATCTACCTCGATTCCAAGGTAGTATGAAAGCAATCCGAGATCACTCATCTCGAACTCCCCCATTATCTGCTTTTTGAAAAGTTTGACACCCTTTGGATCTCCACCTGTTAAAATAAGATCATCCACGTAAATACCAACAATAATTCGGGTATTACCGTTGCCTCTTGTGTACACCGCTTGCTCCTGTGTACACTTTTCGAAGCCCATTTTCTTCAAACTTTTGTCCAACTTTATATTCCACGCACGAGGAGCTTGCCTTAGGCCATACAATGCCTTTTTTAATTTAAGCACCATATTCTCCTTCCCTGTTGCCTTGAATCCTTCCGGTTGAGTTACGTACACTTCCTCTTCCAATTCTCCATTGAGAAAAGCTGACTTTACATCGAGATGATAAATTTTCCAACCACAATTGGCTGCCAAGGCAAGAATGACTCGAATTGTGTCCATTCGAGCAACTGGAGCGAAGGTTTCTTCGAAGTCAATACCTTGTCGTTGCACATATCCCTTTGCAACTAAACGAGCTTTGTGTTGGATCACCTCACTATCTGAGTTTTTCTTGAGCTTAAATACCCATTTGAGTCCAATTACCTTGTGTCCGACTGGCAATGGAACGAGAGACCACGTCTCATTCTTCTCGATGGCTTCAATTTCTTTAGTCATTGCTTTTTCCCATTGTGGTTGTCCAACCGCTTCATTGTAGCAAGATGGTTCCTCCGTCTGTGCTAACATCAAGTCTTCAAAATCAAGTGTCACTCGAGGTGTTTCTTCCAAGATATCGGTCATGTTCTTGTATCGAACAGGTCCTTCATCACTCCCAATGTGTCCACCTGACCATGGAGTGGGTAAACCATCGCCTTGGTCTGTTTGTTCAGTCACTTGCTCGAGCTGTGGAGGATTCGAGACAGCCTCTTGGAACATTTCTGAAGTATACTGTCCTCTTGTCGATCCACTCTCAAATGGGAACGTTCGAATTCCAACATGCTCGTGATTAACCTCTTCGTAAACTTTGAAGGGTTGATCACTCTTTTCATTTTTCCAATCCCATGCTGCACTTTTTTCGAATACAACGTCACGACTCACATGGATCTTGTCATTTTGTGGTTTGAGCAACCTGTGTGCCTTACTTCCTTCTTCGATACCTAAATAGACAAACGACTGACTTCTGTCATCTAACTTTTTCAGATGGGGAGTGGTCACCTTGGCATGCGCAGTACACCCAAAAACACGAAGGTGCGCTAGGTGTGGCTTCATTCCAGTCCACATCTCAAATGGAGTTTTGTCTCGAACAGCTTTGGTTGGAACCCGGTTGAGAAGATAGACTGCATGACGAACTGCCTCCCCCCAATACTTGCTCGGGACTGCCATGCTTTTGAGCAACGACCTAGCCATGGCCATCACTGTTCGATTACGCCTCTCCACCACACCATTTTGTTGAGGAGAGTATGGTGCTGTGAATTGTCGCTCGATCCCTGCTTCTTCACACATCTCTCTAAATTCCCTCGAGAAGAATTCACCTCCTCTATCTGAACGAAGGACTTTGATTCGAAGTCCGGTCACATTCTCGACCAATTGCTTCGTCTTCTTAAACGAAGAGCATGCTTCGTCCTTTGTTTTCAACATATGGAGCCACGTCCACCTGGAATTATCATCAACAATCAGCATGAAGTATCGATTTCCTCCTGGGGTTGATGGCGTGATTGGCCCACATAAGTCAATGTGCAACAATTCGTGTGGCTTTTTCGCTCGAAACTTGGCTTCTAACGCAAACGGTTGTCTCGTTTGTTTTGCAACTAGGCATGTTCGACAAAGTTGTTTTGGAGGAGAAATTTTTTGGAACACCAGCAGCCATTCCCTTATTTATGAGGGACTTTAGTGCTTGGAAGTTAACATGACCGAGACGAGCGTGCCATAACCATGCTGGATCTTCAAGATTAGCTAAAAGACAAACCGTTTTTGCTAATTTCAAGCAAATTTGATATAGTCGATTATGCGTTCGTCTCACTTTCATGATAAGAATGAAGGGTTATTAGCGAAGACTTCAAGCTCTTCTCCATCCATCACCACCCTGTGACCTGTCTCGATAAGTTGCCCGAGACTCACTAGATTACTTTTTAAAGAAGGAATGAAAAAAACTCCCTCGAGAAGCCACTGGTCGCCATTTTTGCATTCGAACATGATAGAACCTTTACCACAAATTTGTATCGTGGAACCATCTCCGAACTTCACCTTTCCAGTGACTGCCTCGTCTAGTTCAAAGAACTTCTCTTTATCGCCAGTCATGTGATTGCTAGCGCCATTGTCCAAGAACCAAGCATCTCTTGATGTCTCATCGTTCTTAGCTTCTAGAATTTCTGGAGTCAGCTTCATTTCATTCAGCATGAGAACATTGATTGGAGGAATCTCCTCCGAGATTGCCATAAGTAATGCTGGTTCGACGTTGTCTGCGTGGGTAAAGTGTGATACCTCGTTCTTCTTTGCTCGACATTGTGTTGAGTAATGTCCCATCTCGTTGCAATTAAAACAACGAATGTGACTCTTGTCTCGAGGAGCTCCTCGACCACCTGAACCACCTTCTTTGTCTTTTCGAGATGGTGCTCCTCGGCCTCCTCTCCCTTGGCCTCTACCTCGGGTTCTACCTCCTTGACCACGGGTCCCACTATCTGTGGAATCCTTTTTCCACTGGTTCAATGAGTCTTCCTCGTCCTTTTTAAACCGTGCCTTCCACTCCTCCTGAGTGAGTAGCACTTGTCCTTCGTTTCCTCCAAAGTTTGTGTTTTTTTTTGCGCGTACGCTCCTCGAAGACCTTCAGCCTTCCAACAGCTTCCTCAAATGTTAACGTCTCGAGGTTGTAAAACTGCTCGATGCCGGCTACCACAATGATAAACCTTTCTGGCACGGTGTCGAATAGCTTCTTTACTATCGCAATATCATTTAGTGTTTCTCCAAGGCTTGAGTACCTGACTGATATGGATGTGAGTCGACCAGCATATTGATCGAGCGACTCACTGTCGTTCATATGCATCCTATCAAACTCACTCTTCAATGTCTGTAATCGTGCATTCTTCACTCGGTCTGCGCCGACGAACCTCGTCTTGAGACAATCCCACACTTCCTTCGCCGTCTTCTTATTTGCCACCTGCATTAGAAGATCCTCCGGAAGTGCTTGTAGAAGATTTGATCTCGCCTTTTTATCAAGTCGGACGTCAATCTCTGTGCCTTCTACTGACTCGAATGCCTCCCATACTCCTTGGTCCTCCATCATAGCCTGTACACGAATCACCCAACTGATGTAGTTCGTGTGTGTTAGCTGCGGATAGTGGAATATGCCATTGTTTTGCTGCGCTCCTGATGATCCTGCACCCTTCGACATTTGATCCCACCGGATGATTTTGGGCATTCACCTGATGCTCTGATACCAAATGTTGGCCCAGAAATAAAATCACTCACAAAACTTTGAGAAAATATCTATAAAATCTTAAAAAAACGATTACAAGAGTTATTATCTCTCTCTTATTTTTCTTTCTCTAATGAGATCAACATACACTTTATTTATACTAAAATAAAAAAAACCTCTTAATTTTCTAATTTAATGAAATTTATTGAAAATATTCTATTTTCCTCATTATTGCAAATATTTTGTTTTCCTCATCATTGCAAATCTGCCGTTTTCCTCATTAATGCAGATCTTTCATTTATTTGTAAACGTTGTAACAGTCAGGAGTAATACAACATGCACAAGGTTGATGAACATTTATATTTGCATCAATTTCCATTCATGGAAAACAACACCAGAAATGAATTTGCTGTAAATCATAATAACAGAATAACCTACATGTTTTGCAGATTAATGGCAAGGCAAGAGAGCTTCTAGTGAAGAAAACAAAGCAGCTAAATATCTTAATCGTGAAACAGACAATATTACTAGATTGTGAAAACAATGGCATCTAACGTGAAAAGATATGATTTATCCAACACAAACAAAGCCAAAAAGTGATACTAATAGATTAGATTATGAAAACAGTAGAGCATCTAACAAACAAACAAACAGATGGCATACCTTGGATCATTTCCAGCCAAGAAATCTTCATTTTAAATGTGCTGACCTTCAGATTATGCAAACCATCTCTGGCCCTAATGCTTATCTTACTCCGGATCAGGGTAGCAAAAAAGAAAGTGAGCCTGTATACTAATAGATTAGATTATGAAAACAGTAGAGCATCTAACAAACAAACAAACAGATGGCATACCTTGGATCATTTCCAGCCAAGAAATCTTCATTTTAAATGTGCTGACCTTCAGATTATGCAAACCATCTCTGGCCCTAATGCTTATCTTACTCCGGATCAGGGTAGCAAAAAAGAAAGTGAGCCTGATCCTCTACAGCAGTGTGACCACAAGCCAAAGCTGGTGGTCAACAGCACCGTTAATCACGCTCTGATCTAGTGGCAACATCTCATCAACCAGACATAAATTCCTGTCTCCTTAGAAATCAAGGATACAGATGTACGAGCCTATAGAACAGATCCTGTTCAAGTAAGGTCGTGTCTGATATTCTCTAACCTTCTTAATATATACTACAGAAAATTTTAGTTACTGGGCAATGTGGGATATAAACATCAGATAACCCTTGAATATGGTTAAATTTAATTAAATAAAATGATCAACACAATTATTATATCATGATTTATTAACAAATAATCTATATAAATATTTAACTTATACTAAAAATAACCCCAAATTAATCAAACAAGCACCAAAGAGTTGAGAAAGAAAACTGTGATAAATAGGGTAATAAAGGACAAGGAAATGAGGTCTGATTTGTGAAGATGACACAGAAATAGATATCATCATGTTAGAATTAGTTAAACAGGTGCTGGAATTAGTTAATCATGGAAGGAAGATAGTGTAAACTGTAAAATTATTTCATTAAACAAATCAGCCTCCGTTCAAATAATTTAACCCCAAACCAAACTGATCACTGATAGGATCAATCAAAATGAAGGTCATATCTATTGATGGATTTCACAGAAAGTTCTTCTGAAAACCAAAGATAGTCAATAATGGAATACTATGCACAATGAGGATTGAGGGTAGCATATCTATATTTGAAGGAAGCACAATGGAGGGTAGATGAGCACATTTGTAATTTGGACTAATTATCTGGCAAAAACTCATGCCTCTCTCTCAGTCTCTTGTCAAAGAATTTGCAAAATTCTAACATTGCTCACAATTATCAATGGATACATGCATACCATGGCCACTAACAAACAGCTCTTCAATGTTAGATATCACCAACTAAAGGAGGATTGCAAAATTTAAGGACATAAAACGGTTTTTGACAAGATAAAAAAAAAAAAAAAGAGTTTGAGAGTCTGTCATACGACCGCTAGACCAATCCAGCCAGGGACATAGAACGATCCTCTCAAGTGTGATCACAAGCCCAATAAGAAGGAGGCCAACAACACTGTTAATCACGCTTTGGTCTAGCGGCAACATCTCATCAACCAAACATAGATTCCTGTCTCCTTAGTAATCAATGTGGGATCACGACACCAAGTAACAACAGGTAAGCAACTTAAGGCCTTCTTTAGGGATATAGTTAAATTAAATTATATTCTTAATACACCATTATTTATCCTTAAATAATCTATACAAGTATTTACCCAAACAAGATTATCCTAAGTATAATTTAATAAAGTGAATATAACCCCAAATTTATCCAACAAGATTATACTAAGCAGTGATATGGAGGACACAAAAATAGAGAGATCTTGAAATTAGTTAGTCATGGATTGGAATGGAACTTGGAAGGGAAGGCAGGATAAGATTTGTCAAGACTAAACACCTTTATAATATATCCCCAAAGCAAGCAGCCAGCACATGAAGAATGAATTCCATGGATACAAAGAATAGGTGACTGACTACCAAGACATTTATCTCAGAGAGACAGTTGTGAAATGCAGACTAAAATTACGATACATCAAACAGTGGAAAGACAAAACCCTAGCCTATTGCGTCAATCTAAGGGAAGAAATCATGACTTACATTACAATCCGAGGAGCTGATGTTGGGAAGAGTGGAATTTCCGTCGGAGAAACTGAGTGACGATCGTGGTCAGTCATCCGCTCATAGAACGCGACGCTACCTTAGTCGGCCATTCGACGGAAGAGAATCCATTTCCCGAGGCGTGGGACCATCTCGTAACTGCTGGAAGGTGAAATTCGGCAAATGCATCGACAAAATGACAAAATCCGCAGAAAGCAATCAAGATGAAGATGAAGCGGTGCATTTCGACGTAATCTCATTGTAGCAGAATTTGAAGTGAAATGAGTAAGAAAGAGAAGGAACTCTTCATAACTATAAAAATTGGCGGTTGACATGACAGAAACTCAGCTATTCTCCGAGTTGACTCACTTCGTCTTCAATTTCTTATTTATTTAATTTAAATAAAGTAGCACCCCGAAGTTATTTCTTGTTTACTTATAATGTTCTAATTTTGAGATAAAAAATAAATAAATTAATTATTATGTATTAATTAAATTAATGATAAGTTACCTTTTGTTTACTTTTTTTTTTTTATTTCACAAACAACAAAATATAATAATATATTTGACCACCCTAAATTTATTGATATGTTATTTTTGTCTTAATTTTGTTGAAAAAAAATTATTTCATTAATCTATTTAATTGCGGGCAAACAGTAGAAAATAAATATTTAGGTGGTTAAACAATATTTATAATCAGCCTCTTTAAATTACTATTTAGACTATTAAAATATAACCATTTATCAATAAAAAAAATCAAACATTTTAATATAGACATTTTTGAGATAAAAAATAATTAGTTTGACGCTTCTCTTATTATGTATTAATTAAATTAATGAAAGTTACCTTTTGTTTACTTTTTCTTTTTTTTAATTTCACAAACAACAAAATATAACAATATATTTTGACTCTATTTAATTGCGGGCAAACAGTAAAAATAAATATTTAGGTGGTTAAACAATATTTATAATCAGCCTCTTTAAGTTACTATTTAGACTATTAAAATCTAACCATTTATCATTAAAAAAAAAATCAACCTTTTAATATAGACATTTTTCAGTTGTGAGTCCTAACTTCATTTAGGATCCAGCTTCAACTTAAGTTATATGTTCTAGATTTTTGTTTAATTTATTATGAGTAGAGACTGTATGACATATAACCACACTTTTACTAAGAAGAATTTTTCATTAAATTACAATAAACACAATAATTCAAAAGTCAAAAGTACTAATCTTTTTTATGGAAAAAAATAGTTAATAATTACTTTTGTGAGTTTTAATTAAAAAAAAGGAGGGATGATAATTTGTTTTATCTTATTTTCCTTTTATAACTTGGAAATATGTTTTACATTATTTTAAATAAAAATTGATATTTTTTAAATAAATAAAATAACTAGTTACCTATGTGAATTAATACCACAATTATTAATCTATAATTGTTGTTTTCTCCTCAAATTATTATTCTTTTTCAGATCACACCTTTTGTTTTCATCAAACTGAACCATCTATCTATAGATTTAATGTAATTGTCTTTACCCAATCCTAAATAACATAATCAACTTCACTTTGTCAGTTTTTCAGCTCTTTTAAACAAATAAATCACAAATTTGAATTGTTACTAAATTCAAGTATCCCATTTTTTAATTAATTACACAATTATTTGAAAACAACTATTATTCAATTAACTCATAATTGAACAAGACCTTTATAACTTATTTGATATAGGTTTATCGGTAAATAATTTAGGTTACTTTATATATAAGAAAAGTAAAAAAAAAATGTTTGATGTAAAATTGAGTTATTTAAATTAGACTTTCTTTTTTTTCCTATACGAATCAAACCTCAGAAGTCTAATCTATCAAGGCCTTGCACAATTACAATTTTCGTTTAACTTAGTGTTTTTAGTAAGAATCGAACCTAAAATTTATAATTAAATAAGACTTTTCCATTTGAGCTACAAGTTAAAGTTATGATTTTATATATTGTAAATCGATTGCTCATATGTTATAAAATAAAGATTAAAACCTTATAATTATATAAACTATCTAAAATATAGTTAAGAAATTGTAATTATGTTGATAGCCTAATTCATGCAACACCTTGTCCACAAATAGTATTGAATGGGTTGTTGGCATTTTTTTTTTTTTTTTTTTGTAGAGAAAACAAAATAAATATTTGGATAAGCAATTGAAGTTTATAAATATATTATTAATTATGTGTGAATATAAATCACAAAAGTACTTAAAAAAAACAGTGCTTCAATTGATTGTTTTTATGCCTGGGAACATCAACTCATTCATTATAAATTTCACATTTTCATCTGAAACTATCAACTAAGTCTGCTACCCCTGTTGCCTCTCATAAGGGGTAGCAAGACTTATTTGGTAGCAGAGGATCTCAAATGGAAAAAAATGTATATTTACTTTGCTTAACTTTGAATAATTTGTAATCCTCTTTTTACACAACCTTTCATCATCTTTAAAATTAAACTACTAATTTAGAGTATTGAGTTTATATATAAATAGTCTAAGATTAATATCATAAAACACTTTCTATATGGAAAAAACTTGGTTAGGGAAGCCCAGCCAGGATCAAGAATTTCCATATGTGTTTGGAAAATAATATCATTGTTTTTGTTTAATTCAAATTAGTATCGAATGTGTTAGTGATTGGGACTTGCAGAAACTATTTTATAAACCAGTCATATTTTTTATTAACAAAAATATGCACATGTTCTAATTTTATTTTTTTTTGACAAATTATATAAATTAGTCACAACTTAAATTTTTTTTTTTAAGAAATTATTAAATTTATAGATAACTCAATTCAAAAATGTTTTGTCTACAGAAACAAATGTCATAAATTTTTATTATGAATTAAATTTAGGTAGTAATAGTTTCATAAAAAAATGCCAAATTAACTTGTGCAATTAAAATTTGTTAATGTATGCTACAAATATTGTAGAAGCATCTTCTATAATGATTATTTATTTATTTAGAAAATATAATTAATGGGTTTTGTATATTTCCTTTCAATTTGGATTAATGAAAAATGTCAATTTTAATAAGGCTTAACAAAGAACATATATAAGCAGTTTATTAATTAGTTCATTGATTCAATGAGTTTTGTTTCTTGTGACGGATGGTTTTGGGCTTATTGACAAAATTCAGCATTAGAAAATTGGATTCTTTTAAAATTGGATTCTTGTAACGGGAGAAAGATTTCTTATTCCTTAGCCGAAAAGATATGTGACCAAATTCAGTGATAAGTGGTGATGTGTAAGCGGTTAAAATCTCGAGTTTGATCTTCAAATTTTACAATTTCACCTAAATGAGTATAAGAGACGAGCAAAATAGAAAGAAATTAAAACGACAATGTAAAACAATTTTAGCGTAGAAAACCTGAGTAAAAAACCACATCAACAATCTACTATCATCAGCAATATTATTCACTTTAGATATAACCAAATTAGAGTATAATCAATTGCATCACGATCACACAACAATCTTAGCAAATAACAACAAAGAACAAAATGAGCAAGATCAATCAACTTTATCAATTCTGCATTCTGGTTTTCTCTTGAACTAACTTAGAAACTTCATAAAGCAGATTTTCACCATTCAAAACGTAGCTCCAGAAATAACCAACAAACTGCCAAATGTTTGAAGCCGATCAAACGATGCAAACTCCAACAAACATAAATCTTCTCTACCTCAAACCCTTGAATATGTTTTTACTCTATTTTATCTCATGTTCTCAAAATTCAATTAACCTACTGAAAACCTAAGAAAATAATGTCCCTTAACATGTGTCTAAATAAAGCTTTTATAACAAGTTGAGTCTCTCTTCTAACTAGAAGACAAAACTCAATAATTTCATAATATGTTGTCTTCACATCTTAATAATGTCCTTTAATGTTTTTTTTAAATCCAAGGTATGGAACTTTAATTAGATGTAAGTACACTAATGAATATTATAAAAACATTTCAATATTAACGAAATTATTTTCCACCAAATATGTAGTTCAAAATTTTAGCTCAATCTCTTTTAGTGTTATTTGTGATTCTATTTCGGTGTCTAATATTAAAAACAAATCACTTCTAATATTGGCTAATTAAACATTTTTGATCAACCTCTCTACTGTTTTTCAAAGTTTAGAAAGTATTTTTTTTAACCGTACTCATTTCATGATATGGTGCCTTTCACATATATCAAGAATGTCATTTAATGTTTTTAAAAAAACCCCACTTAGTAGAAGATATGAAACTTTAATTAAATGTACGTACACATACTAATGTACTAATGAATATTAAAGAAATTGTTTTCCATCAAATATTTAGTTAAAAAAATTGGCCAATCTCTTTTGATTGGTGATAAACATAGTGTTATTCATGTGTCTATTATTAAAAGAGTAATGATAGGGGAGCGAAATATTTGCAGCGAATAGGGAAGGACGTGGATTGCTGAATAGACAAGCTATATATTTATTTTTCTCTTTATTTTCATTAATAATTTTCTCTCACTTCTCACTATTTACATTTTCTCTCTTTGTATTAATCTCTCACTTCTCACTATTTACCTTTTCTCTCCCTATATTAATTAAGAAGTATTCAATAAAAAAATCAATTTTTATTATTAAAAAACACTTAATAATTAATCTCTTAAATTTTTATTATCATAAACATATTTTTTTAAAATTCAATTAATTAATTATATCCTCTATTAATTTAAGAATATATAATAATAATAATAATAATAAATTATTAATCATTTTACTCAATGAATTAATTTTTTTTTAAACTCTTAATTGTTGAAAAGTTTAAAGGAGTGACAATATCTAGTGTAAACAGATAGTCCATAGAGAAAAAAATGTTATTGAACAAATTGTGAAAAAATCAATTACAAAGGCTCGAAAAAAAAGGTTTGATTTATTATGTTTTAGACAATTATTTTTAGTATTAAATTATATTATTTTTATTCTAAATTATATTGTTTCTAATTTGTCTGGTAGATTTGAAATTTTTGATTTCAATATGTTGAAGATAGAAGACTAGTGAAAACTATCATTGCAATCAAATGATTAAAGACAATTTATCGATTATATTATGTTGTTTGATTTTGTAAAAGTAGATGTTATAATACATTTGGACCATATTTTTTTGGTAAGTTTATTTTATATTTTGTATCATGTTTTTTTTGTTACTTTAATTAGATTGTGTAATTTATTAATATAAAATAGTAAATTAACCCAATTAAATATTTTTAATTAAATATAACACAATTAATTATTATTTATTTTAATTTGAGTAATTTTTATTATTGAAAATAAATTTTATTTTTTTCAATAAAAAAAGAAAATAAAATTTATTTTTTTAAATAAAAATAAATAAATTATTGAGAGAGAAATAATTAAAATGTGTATAATAATCGCATATGTACAATAATTATAAAAAAAACATATTTATGATAATAAAAATTAAAGAGAATAATTATTAAATATTTTTTAATAATAATAATCGATTTTTTATTGAATGAGTCTTACTTAATATAGAGAGAAAATGTAAGTAGTGAGAAGAGAGAGAAAATTATTAAAGAAAATAAAGAGAAAAATAAATATATATTGAGTCTAGTCAGCACTCCACGTCCTTAGCTGCCCCATTCGCTCTGCAAATGTTTCGCTCCCCCTATCATTACTCTTAATATATTTTGACCCGTTTAACACATTTTTAACCGTTTAATAATTATTTGGTTTATTTTTCCCTGTTTAATACGTTTTTGACTTGAATGACATTTTCTAAAACTATTTAATCAATATTTGTCTCGTTTTGACCTGTTTAACAATTAAATTTTTTTTTATCCGTTTAATACGTTTTTGACCCGTTTAATACATTTTTGACACATTTGCCATGTTTTGATTTGCTTAACACGTTTATAAAATATTTAATACGTTTTTTTATCCATTTGATATTTTATTTAATAAATTAATTAATGAAATAATATGTGGATTGAATAAACCAGACTTTAATTATGATCAACTTATTTATTTTTAAAATAAAACTAAATATTAAAGAAATGTGTTATTAATTGTCACATGTTTTAACAATTGTGATATATTGTACAATAAATATATTATTAATAAGCTTTAAAAAAATAAATTTTTGTTATCCTCAAGTGAATGTAAGTTTCACTTATTGTTTCTCTTTACTAAGTAATGAGGAGGTCAAATAACAATATATTAAATAAAAAACATGAATTTTTTACACTAATTAAACAAAAATAATTTAATTTATTTAATTTGGTAATCCTAACCCAACTCAAATTTAAACTCAATCCAACCCAAATTTAACTCAACTCAAATTAACTTACCCAAAATAGTATATTGGGTTTAGATTAGTGTTGAGATTTGGGTTAACCCATAATAGGTTAATCCCTATTTGTTTCATCTCAGAATTTTTCCTATTTTGTTTTATAATTTATTTGATCAAAAACAAGTTTTTGAGCTCATAATTAACAAATTAACAAATTAATAATTTACACACACATGTCATCTGAATGGAAAGTATTAACTTAAAATAAATATTAATTTATTAGACAGACAATCGATAAACAATCTATTTCCTTTTGAATGGATTTGAACAAACAATTTAATATTATAACTTATTTTACTTTTATCGAATAATCTATCTATTTAAATGTTCATTATCAATTTGATTAAAAAAATATATTGCAATCCATATTTTTTTATATTAATAATTAAAAATAATTATTTTTATTATTATTTTTTTTTTGAAAAAGGTACATGCAAATTATATAAATGAGAGTCGTTTAAGCACAACTATAAAAGCATAACAAAAAAAGAAAGATAAAAAACAAAAATAAAAACAAACAAACAAACAACTTGACATAAATATGTTCACAAATGACCAAAGGGTATGACAAAAGAACAAACTTTAACAAGCACGAAGATCTTCAATAAGATCAATGAATTTCCCGACCGCATCAACTGATTTCCCCAAAGAAACCTCCCCAATTGTCATAATAATAGAATTATGAATTATACGCATTGGTCTACTACAGTTACTAAACGTTCTCCGGTTCTTTTCAAGCCAAATGGTCCACCAAAAGATAAGTGTGATAGTGGTCCAACGAGTCAGCCCAACCGAACTCACCATCTCTATCCAAACTTCCCAACAACTAACAATAGATTTTGGCATAACCCACTAAATACTAGTCATATTCCATAAAGACTCCAAATCGCCAGCACTCCATCACAATGTAAGAGCAAGTGAGGCGCTGACTCCACCTCTTTATGACACATTCGACAACGAATCGCCATAATACACCCTTTTTTCATGCATCTATCATCCGTTAAAATCCCTCAGTGCATGACACTCCATCCAAAGAAAGAGATCTTCGATGGGAGTTTAGACTCCCATAACTTCTCCCAAATAAAATTGTAAAGTGCATTCTCAGCAATTAAGGAGTAGCAATAAGTAACCTTAAATGTATCTATATCTTGCCAACGCATAATATCATGCGAAGACGGATTCACCTCTTTGCGTCCCACCAAGTTCAACACTTTATCATGTAAAGCTAACTCATCAGCATTAAGTCTTCTCATATACCTAATTCTCATAGAAAAACCATTAGATCTCATATCAAACATGTCCTTAACTGTAGCATATCTACAAATAGCGATTGAGGAAACAAAGAGTAGAGGCTTTTAGCACTACACCAAACGTCATCCCAAAAACTAATCGAAGAGCCATCGCATACCGAAAATCTGCATTGTTCACAAAAAGTCTTCCATATCACCAAGATGCCACTCCAAATACCGCATCCCACTACACGGTTAATAGGTTTGGTGAACCAACCAGACCAATCATTCCCATATTTGCACTTGATCATAGTAGCTCACAAAGAGGTAGGCTCTGAGGAATATCTGCTACACCATTTTGATAAAAGAGCTTTGTTAAACGAAATTAAGTCCCGTATACCCAAACCCCCTTGATCTGTAAACTTCTTCACATTATCCCACCAAATGATAGAAGGATGACTTAGAGGATCCCCAAAGAAATTTACAAATAATTCTTTCCATCTTCAAAGCCACACTTTTAGGCATAAGGAATAAGGACATCATGTATGTGGGCATAAATGCTAGAGCACTTTTGATGAGAATAAGACGTCCATCTTTTGAAATCATCTTGCTTTTCCAGATTGGTAACTTTCTTTCTATTTTCGTAATTGTCGAATCCCAGGAAGCTTTGGAGCGGGCTTTAGCACCTAAAGGCATCCCAAGATAAGTTGAAGGAAAAGACCCCACTTCGAAGCCCAAGATACTTGCAAAAGCCATTTTTTTCCTATGGTTGGAGACTAAGTTTGAGAAAAAATCTCAGACTTACTAAGGTTAACCCGTAATCCAGAACAAGCTCCAAACAACTAGAGAATGTCGCGAAGATGCTTGAAGTTTCGGCGGGTAGCTTGAATCATGCATAAAGTATCATCCGCGAAAAGCAAGTGAGAAATAACAAACGAAGACCTCCTCACCCCACAATCCACACCTCTAATGAGGTTAGCATTCTCAGCGAAAACCATCATTCTTGAAAAAGCTTCCATAACAATGACGAATAGGAATGGGGATAAAGGATCACCCTGCCTAATCCCCATTGAGCTTTCAAAAAATCATTTTGGACTTCCATTCACAATTATAGAGAATTTGGCTGTCGACACACAGAATTTGATCCAATCGATCCACTTCTCTCCCATACCCATTCTACCCATTATATCATATAAAAACTCCCAATTCACATGATCGTATGCTTTTTCAATATCAAGTTTTACGAAAACACACTTATCTCTCTTGAAATTTGCCGAATCAATGCATTCATTTGTAATGAGAGACGCATCAAAAATTTGGCGACCTTTAATAAAAGTCATCTGATTAGTTAAGATCACTGACTTAAGAATCTCGCGTAATCTGTTAGCCAAACACTTAGACACAATCTTATAGAAAGAAGAAACAAGACTAATAGGTGTAAAATTTTCACATTGATAGTCCTGGGAGTTTTGTGAATCAGGAAGATCAAGGATGAATTCCAACTCTTATCGAATGAAGAAAATTGATAAAAAATGCTCGATCTCTACCATGATATCAATATTGAGAAAAGGCCAAGATTTTTTGAAGAATGCCAAAGTAAAACCGTCACTTCCTGGTGCCTTATGGCTGCCACAACCCATAACTGTTGCATCCACTTCTTCCTCCGTGAAACGAGCTTCCAATAAGTTTTTTTGCTCCGTATTAATAGTATTAAAATTCACTCCATCCAACTTCGGTCTAGCCATATGTGATTCTTTGAATAATTCTTTATAGAATTCAACGATGCTATTTGAAATCGCGGGCTCACCATCATGTACAACACCCTCCACCAAAATAAAATTAATATCATTATTTCTAGCTTGCGTCTTTAAGACACAATGAAAGAACTTTGTGTTTTTATCCTCATATCTTAGCCAAGTAGCCCTACTCCATTGTCTAGCCCCAATCTCTTCTTCTTTACACAATTCCATAAGATTAGAAACTAAGAAAATACGAGAGCTAACCTCTTCAGCCAAAAGCTCACGAACCTCTTCCACTTCATCGATAATATTAATCTTCTTACATAATTCATCGACATTTGCACAAAAAGTAGCACGTTCACACACATACCAACTTTTTATTTGCTTGCGTAAATTCTTCAAATTCATAAACAGTTTCGATGAAGCAGAACCCAAAGGAGCTTGAGTCCTCCACCATTCTTGTACACGCGACAAAAATTCGACTATACTCAACCACTTATTCTTGAACCTGAAAGGGCGTCAAGGCAGCTGCACAACCCTACGCTCTAATAGAATAGGTCGATGGTCCAAACAACTCCATGGAAGAACCTTTTGAAAAATACTAGCCACCCCCCGAAATATCGACTTACTAACCAAAAATTTGTCGATGCGAGACTGAGACAATCCACCACTACCATTGCCTCTTCTGAATGTAAATCGACCTCCTTCAAGGGGCAGATCTACAAGCTCTAGGTCCTCGATTATATTAGAAAACTCTGACATTTGGCTAGTCAATCTTCTAGCATCCTTTCTTTTAGAAGGATCCCTCACCTGATTCATATTTCTAGGAAATATGATTGGCAAATCCCATAAACTAGACACTTTTGACAACTCGTTAAAAACTCCGCTTTTAGATCTTGGCTCACTAGCCCGTAATCCATAGACAACACCCAACGAAAGTTATCTCCCCGATTTTTAAGCTGCACACTAATTGAGAATCTTCCAATATCAACATCCATCTTCTCGAATTCATCATCATTCCAAGCAATTAGAATCCCATCTAACGCCCCAATAGAGTCAAGTGCCACCCATCCACACAATCGCCAATTACACAGCTCTCTAACAATCCATTGATCCATCTGTCGAATCTTTGTCTCACAAAAACAATAAATACCACTTCTAGTAGAACCCACAAGTAATTTCAGAATACAACGCTTCTCTTTGTCATTAATTCCACAAACATTCCAAGCTAAAATTTTACCAATCATTAAAACAGACTTACCCGGAATATATTCAATTCGGCTTCGAGATACGTTTTCTTGAAGACAGGAATCCATGGGGTAAATCACCAATCTTTTTCACCTGACACTTCTTAATAAGTGTCATTATGGGGATTTCGCGAATATCGGGCCACACTTCAGACTCTTTAGTTAAAATCTCTCTATCAAGAGATTTGTTTTCGTTCAACGTCATGTTATGAGTGGAAAAATTCTCACATAACTCCTCATCAGCGTCATATTCAACATCTGACTCAACAGTCTCTTCCTCTGATAACTCATGCACCTTGATAGGTGAATCACTCGCATAACTGGGATACACAAATCTGATGGGATTTATTTGAGCCGCATTTTCTATGTGTGACCTTAACTCACCATTTTCCGCGTTACTTGGCTCACAATTAGCCCCACACCCCAGGATAGGATGGGTGAGAAATTCCCTTCGAGCTTCGTACATATCTACATGAGGCATATTAATCGGAATATTGACTAGAGGAGACTCTTCAGATGTCACACATAACTTAGATTTCGAATTATAAGATGAAGGTGATGTTTCGGGTATCAACTCAATAGTCAAACTCGGTGACCGAACCTCGTTCTCGCAATCACGTCTGTCCTTCTCCATTACACTACTCGGTTCAACTAAAAACGTCGTCTCGAGAGGATCAACTATACATGTTGACTCTATAGATTCATTTTCATGGTTAATATCAACCACATCTAACATAACCTCACCAAAATTGTTCACCTCATCCAAACACTTATCCACACTAATTGGTTGTACCGGTGAGCCCAATATATTGTTCTCTTCAAAGTCCCTAGAAGGAGGATTCGGGGAAGGCACTACTTGCTCCACATGGTCCGTGCATAAGTTGAAAGTCGACATTGTTGACATAATTAGAGGCCATTCGGGCCACACCGCAACCTTATACACCACCATATCATGTTTAAGGGTAATAGAACCCGGCATCCGTTCCGTTGGACTAACACAAATCCTTGCCCATCCGACCTCGCATTTCAGTCTAGTATTTTCATTCATCTCCCTATAACCACCTAGCACTTCACCAGCATTTCTCAGACACTCAGTGCTCCAATAGACCGAGGGTAACCCAAATAACCGAATCCAAGTGCCATTTGATCTTTCATTTTGCATGGTTAGCCTTTCTGAGTGATCCGCTCATGCTCAACTTTAGGTTCTTGATCAGCCAAGTTATTAAACATAGTGTTTCTAAAATAATTATAAATCTCATTTAATAACAAAGTAATAATTTTTGTTATAATAAAACTTCAATATATATATGAATTGGCTATAAGAACCAATATATAGATGATTGATCATTTTATTAAAACAATAATATAGTTAAGGCATGTTTGATTTTTGATTAAGTTGGTATTGTTGTATTGAATTTTTATCTTACATTATTTGACAAAATAATTAAAATATAAATAAATATAATATATTTTCAGCTAGAAATTATTTAATAGTCAGAAACGTCACATGTTTTCAGAAAAATAATAGCTGATATTTGTCATCATTATCATCTTCAATACATTGTCAGAAGAGGTCACATGTTTTTGAAAGAAAATAATTAATTTTATTATTCTTTTTAATTGATAATATTCTTTCTTTTCACGGCCTTCGCAATAAAATCACGTGATGTAAAATAATAATTAATTTATGAATATATATATATATATATATATATATATATATATATATATATATATATTTTGTTCAAGCACTTTATTATTTTATTATTATTGTTATTTAAAATTAACAAAATCATATAATAATGGATCTTAGTTACTTGAATTTAAAAGGTTTTGTATAATAATTAGATGTACACCATGTTTTGGTTTATTAGTGAGGACATTTTACATTTATGAGCTTGTTTGATGATGGTTATTTGAAAGTATTTAATTGATTTTAATAAAAATAAAAGTTTATATATTTTTTAATTTGTTTAATTATCATAATGCTTTTTGTTATTTAAAATTTAAATTATAAAAATAAAAGATATTTTAATAATTTTATTAATAAATTGAGTAATTTGATATTTAAAAAAAATATAATAATTTTTTTAATTTTGAATAAAAAAAATAAACCAAATTATGCTATCTATATATTTATCTATCTATCAATCTATCTAGTGGGCTAAGTGAATTTAAATCTATTAGGCTTTATTTTGAGAAAGAGTGAAATAGCATAGGGTTTGTAATCATCTATTAATATTTGATAATTAAGCTCATAATTTAAATGTGAAATTTTAATTATGATTTTGATTTAATATTTGAGATATCTTAAAAGTAAATTTTAAACCAACATTTTCCATTTTTCATTCAATTAAAAAATGAAAATTAAACCTTTTTTTATGATGATGAAAATTATGTGAGATAAGCTCCTTCAAATTATATATATAAAAAAATCAAAATTAATCAAAACATTAAAAATAATTTCCTTTTAAAGTATTTTTAAAAAGCTCTTAATCAAGAGTCTGTCTCAATTTATTTTAAAAATAATTATTATGATCATGTCAACCCGAATAATGTACCATGTTCATGAAATGAAGGAGGAGGCCTAATTAAATCTTGAAAAAAATGATATTAGATCCTTGAGGGCTCGAGACGAGTGCAAACGATAATATCTCATTGTAAATACAACGATTGTCGTTAAAGATGTACATTTATGAATGACACAAATAAATACATATTAACCTTATTGGTAGATGTTATTCGAAAAATGGTCGTATATCGCAAACAGTGTCGGATTACAAATGTATAGCAACAAGCTCAAACAAGCTTAGTCAAACAAATATCCACAAATTAACCAAACATTATCCCCAAATATATATTATAGGACTCAAGATGTTTCCTTTTGCAAACTAAGAAAATATTATCATATATTTAACATGAGATACATATTAAAACAACAAATAATAATGTGTAACATAAAAGAATAGTTTTAAAAACATTGTGAACTTAGTTTAAACTAATTTTACTCTAACAAATTCAAGCACAAATAATTATCATGTTAAAAAATTTAATTCTTAATTTCTATATAATTAGCAAAAACAAATTATCATATTTGGTATGCCTAGCAATTTACTCTAACTTCAAGCACACATGACATTATTGAGATTTATGATATCTCTAGATAAATTTAATTGAGCATTAATACATTTATTAAATTTATTTTATGTATAGGCAGCTCACCTTACTCAAATAAGGAAATCTGCAATTTAAATGTCACAGTCAATTGTCATAGACCCTTTATTATTATTATTATTGACACATCATCATGTGCACATGGATTTGAAACTCAATTTAATTCTTATTTTCTATTAGTATGCTTCATTAATGAACCAAATGGATGTAAACTCAAATGTCTAATTATTTTTTTTTTTTATCAACCTCTCTATTACTGTTTTTCAAAACTAAAAATGTATTTTTTTCTAACATAACTCATTTCGTGATATGGTGCCTTCACATTTCAATAATGCCAATTTAATGTTTTTTTGGAACACATACGTAATTTTAATTAAATGTACTGTTTTTTACCAAATATATATTTTAAAAATTGGCTAAATCTATCTGATGGGTGCTCTATATAATGTTATTTCGTGTCTAATATTAAAAACAAAATAGTAAACCTCAACTTTGATATGGTGCTTCACATTTCAAGAATGCCATTTAATATTTTTTTTACGTACATAAATTACTATTAAAAGTATATATATTAAAATATTAAAGAAATTGTTGTCCACCCAATATGTAGTTAAAATTTTGACCCAATTTCCCTTACTAGTGTTCTAAGTAATGTTATTTGGTGTCTAATATTAAAAACAAAATAGTATAGTCTAATTAATTAACCTCGCTACAACTCAGACAATAATTTTTCTAACCTAACTCATTTCATTATATGGTGCCTTCATAAGTTCATATCTCAACAATGTCTCATTTATTGTGTTTTGAAAAATCCAATTAGAAGTTATGAAACAAACTACCTCTTATTTAATCTTATAATTTGTTCATTATCTCAAACTTATTTTCATTAATTAATTTACAAATGTAATCGTTTCAACTTAGTCAAATATATGATATTTTTTTATTACAAATGAATATTTGATGTTAGGGTCACTTTTAATTATCAAAACTTCTTAACTTTATAAAAGATTAATTGCGTTCTAAAGATAAAATAAAATAGAAACTTTTAATTTAAAAAACTTTAATAATATAAAAAAAAGTATAACTTTCCACACATTTTATATTAGGAAACAATTAATTATACTTTTTATCACATATACATACAAACAAAATGCGTTCCTTTTTTAATTTATATTTCTTAAAATTAACTACAATAATAATTAAGATAAATAACACTTTATAAAATACTAGTTCATTCTCAATGGCACTTAGATGTAATTTGGGTGTCATTTTACTTATTCCTGTTAATTGACTTTTGTTCATGTGTTATTACTTTATTCTTATATATATTAATTTGTTTTGATAAGTAAATGTTTTTTAAATTAAATAAATAAATAAATTTAGTTAATATACATATATATATATATATATATATATATATATATATATTATTTTTTCTATAAATTAAAACAAATTTTACTGAAAAAATGTCACTGGAGATGGTGCAGAAATTCAGTACTTACATTTGAATTATTGCATATTTATTTTCTATAAATGATTCTACATCATTTATGGGGTTAGGTAAATTATGCATCACTAGGTTTCTATAAAAATGTAAAAAAAAAATATATGGGTATTGAATTGGCCTTACACTTGTTTGATTGAGTTGATTTGATTATTTTAAAAAAGAAAAGTTATTTCATAGTTACTTATCTTTTCAATCAAATAGTTCAATTCATCAAATTAAAACAAATGAGAAATAGACAAAAGAAGAACAAATTGAAAATCTTCTTGATAGAACAAATTGATCTTTTGATTTTAGTTTAGACCATTATTTATAAGATAATCTAGCTAATTTAAAATCAATTAAAATTTGTAAAATAATAAAATATACTTAATGACAAACTTGAACTAATGTGGATTTCCCTTTATTATGTTTGAAACTAATCTTATTGTTGATCAAAACTTTTATAATGTTTTCTTCTAATATTGTCTAATTAAAATTTTTTGGCCAACTCCTCTTTACAGTTTGTTTTTAAAGTTGAGAAGTATTTTTTTTTTCCTTTTTCCTGGGTTGCATCTCTCTTTTCATAAGAAAAATACTTCAAATTTTAAATTAGTTTGTTTTTAATATTAGACATCAAAATAACATGTAAAGGAGGGCAGATAGATTTGACCAATTTTGTAACTACATATTGGGTGAAAAATAATTTCATTAATATTTTAATGTACTTTTTATATTCATGAACGTTGGTACATTTATTAAAGTTTCATATCTTCTAAAGTTTGATTGAAAATTAAATAAATAACAGAACCAACATTTTAAATCTAAATTATATTGTCTTATTCTTAAAATTGAATTTTGAGATATTTTATATTCTACATTCTTTTTCTACACCGGTCCAAAGATACATTATTAAATGAGGTTTATTATTACATTATCAACTAAATTAATTAAAACATTTAAATATTTTTAATTTTTGTAATATTTTAATATAATTATATTAAAAGAATAATGGCAATTTTGTTACTGGTGGTGACCATTGCCAACTCAATTAAATAATGCGTATAATTAATTGCTCATATTGTAAACTTACTAAAAAAAAATCAATATTTTCTTTTAAGAGTAAAACTTTATCTTGTTGAGCTCAAAAAGTAATTTTTATTTTTATTTTTTACTTTCAAATTATATTTTTCATTTTCAGTTTCTTATATTATTGTGTATAATTACTCATATTATAAACTTACTCAAAAATGTCTATTTTCTTTTATAGTAAAACCTTATCTTGTTGAGCTCAAAAAAGTAAATATTTTTTTTTACTACCAAATAATATTTTTCATTTTCAGTTTCTTATATTATTGTGTATAATTACTCATATTGTAAACTTACTCAAAAATGTATATTTTCTTTTAGAGTAAAACCTTATCTTGTTGAGTTCAAAAAGTATTTTTTAATTTTTTACTTTCAAATAATATTTTTCATTTCAGTTTCTTATATTATTGTGTATAATTACTCGTATTGTAAAGTTACTCAAACATGTCTATATATATTTTATTTCAGAGTGGAACCTTATCTTGTTGAGCTCAAAATGTATTTTTACTTTTTTTACTTTCAAATAATATTTTGCATATTCACAGTTTTTTTATATATCATATTTAAATAACACTTAGTGATAATTGTGGATAGTTATTTCTATTATTTATATTTACATTCCTTACACGATCGATTTGGAGTATTCTCATAAAAGATTTTTTCTTTTTGAGAAATATTGTAGTTAATTAAGTTTTGTAATAATTTCATGAATCAAACACAACTTTATTTGTCATTAACAAATCGTATTCTCTTCCCTGAAAATAATTTAATAACTTTTTGTAGTTACTTGTTTCTAATAATGGATTCTGTCAAGGACTTCATCTACCCAAAACTAATATTTCTGATCAATATACAAAAGGAGACATCAAACAAGTCATAAGATCACTCCGGCCTATAAAAATTGGCTTACACCCCCACCCCATATGCATTCCTCCAACTAGAAATCTAATTCACTCTTTACATCGAAACAACAAAATAATAATTGGCAAAAACATTTTTCGAGGTGGCAATGGGCGGAGGAGGCCAGGCGCGACGAAGGAGGCCATGGACTGAGGAGGTCAGAGTGCGGCGGAGGAGGGCACGTAGGAGGAGGGCGCGGCGAAGGAGGCCTAGTATCGTCTAGGTCTTTGTTACTCCTTACCACACCTTTATTCAAGCCGAAGATGATCATTGTGTTTTATGGCCAGCCAGGTCTTGTTACTCCTTCTCACTTTTAACCTTCAACCGATCATGACTCTTATTGTCTCTCTTTCATGGGGCAGACATTGTTTACTCCTTCCAATTTGTACCTATCAACCGAATCATGACTACTATTGTCTTTCTTTCATGGGGCTAGGTTTTTACCGTGTGAACCTATATATCATGACTGCTACTGTTTTTCATGGGGGATAAGTTTTGTTACCCCTTAATGTCTTTGGAAATTGGGTCTACTTCAAAGACTATTATTATATTTATGTGTGTGTAAGTCACCTGCTATATCATCTTAATAATATTATTATTATGCTTTTATTCATGTTAATATTAAGAAATGAAGGCTCCATTCAATATCATGTACTTCTATTGAAATACATGTTTAAACTCATAAACCAATAAACAAATCCCAAATAGTGTCCTCAATAAACATATATGGAATTAATAGGTTAGAGGTTTGGCAAGGAACCAGTAATGTCTAAACTTTAAAGCAGTAAATGTATATTTTTTTTCAAAATTTTTTAATAAAGTTTATTTTTTTTGCTTTAAAAAGACCAATAGAGTGAAAATTTGAATAATTTTGAACTTTAATAGTTCTTTATAATGAAAGTAATATGTGAAAGTAGAATAAGATGTACAAAGATAAACGTAGCCCTTGACTTTAGTGTTGAGTATAAAAAATAAACTTAACTTTATCCTAGCAACAAAATGACTAAATAAATTTCAGACACTATATTCTTTTCTACGAACATTTAAACATTGAAATACCCTAATATAATGAGAATAACATCATGCAACTTTACACAGTCATCCGCGAAGATCCTTAATAAAATTGGTTGTAATGTCTGCGAAAAAAATCTATTATTTGATATCTTTAATTAAACATGATTGGGTAACACTTTTTAGGAAAGTCTATATACTTTTTTCCGATAATGAAAGATAATATTTTTTATATTTTAATAACAAATTATTTGTCCCAGTAATCTAAAATTGAGTTGATTTATTGATAAATCTTTGACTAAATAAGTTCATAAAAAGTATGACTTGAGATATATAGTTATGCATGCAAATGATGATAGGTGTTAATATGAATAAGAGATATTAAATGTATAACTATTAAATATTCAATTAATGCTTCTTTTTAACATACAAAAGAAAATATTTTTATCAAAGTTTAACTATTTTTTTTTTAAAAAGAAAAATCAAATATACTTAAATAATTATAATTTAACAAATTTTTATTGGAATTGAGACGGAGTCTTAAAAAAAATCTAACCAAAAATATAGTTTTTAAATGAGTTGAATATGGTTAAATATACATTTTGTTTCAATCATAATATTTCTAAAATATTAATTATATGTTTTTGTCTTACAAATTAGCTAGGTCTATTTTTTTTTTTCAACAAGATTTACTTAAATAATTTATTATTCTGATTAATCTCTATGTAGTAATTAAATAAATAAATTTATAAATTAAAATTTTCTCCATTTTAAATATATGTTTCTTAAATATTAATATATTTTATGATTTGCATTTAATAACTATTATTTTTCATAAGACATATAAACAAATTAGATTATCTTAATTAATCCGTCCAATGAACCCTTTAGTTTACCAAACCCACAAAAGTACCTTCAATATTTTAAAAAAGAGAGTTAAATTAGCTAATATTTGTTAGTTGAAGAGTGTATTAATCAATATTTTTAATATATTTCTCATAATATTAAATATTCACCAAATTTGGTCAAGCTTGTCTTATCTCTATTTTCAAAACAAATGAATTGTTGCATGCTTTAGGTGGTATAAATGTTTATTTATATATTTTATACCTTATTTTAGAATAAATGATCACATGCAAAATTTTAATATATTTCTCATAATATTAAATATTAGCCAAATTTGGTCATGCTTTAGGTGATATAAATGTTTATTTATATATTTTAATACCTTATTTTAGAAAAGGTAGTAAATGATCACATGCAATGTCTAATTTTTACCTTTCATACAAAAATTTCTTCTACTTTTTTTCAAATAAAATATTTGTTTTATATTTAAAAAATATTAAATAAAGCTCATATAATTTTAATTTTAATATTTTTGAGTACAATAAATTCAGGCACATAACTCAAATTTTTGCCATCCTTAGTCCTTCCTATTTATAATGCGAGACCATATAAAGAGGATAAGTTATTTAGGTTTAATTATTTTTTTATCAATAATTAAATAAAATTCAACTTAATTAAATTAAATATTTAAAATTACATTCACATTTGATCTCATCCTAAATATATATCGGAGAACATCAATTTTTTTTCTTTATAAATAGGTTGAATATATATATATATATATATATATATATATATATATATATATATATATATATATATATATATATATATATATATATATATATATAATCTAACAACATCGAAATTTGAAATTTAATTACAAATTAGGAACATGCATTAAAAAATAAAAAGTATATATTTTTTTAAAGTCTATAAATAGTTATAATAATTTGAATATATATATATATATATATACACAAAGAAAGAAAGATAATCATTTTTATTTTTATTTTATTTTTTCATGTGAAAGAGAGATTCAATAAGACAAAGAAAGATTACTTGCTCTATTTTGACTTATTACATATCTACATGAGGTATATTAATCGGAATATTGACTAGAGGAGACTCTTCAGATGTCACACATAACTTAGATTTCGAATTATAAGATGGAGGTGATGTTTCGGGTATCAACTCAACAGTCAAACTCGGTGATCGAACCTCGTTCTCGCAATCACGTCCGTCCTTCTCCATTACGCTACTCGGTTCAACTAAAAACGTCGTCTTGAGAGGATCAACTATACATGTTGACTCTATAGATTCATTTTCTTGGTTAATATCAACCACGTCTAACATAACCTCACCAAAATTGTTCACCTCATCCAAACACTTATCCACACTAATTGGTTGTACCGGTGAGCCCAATATATTGTTCTCTTCAAAGTCCTTAGAAGGAGGATTCGGGAAAGGCACTACTTGCTCCACATGGTCCGTGCATGAGTTGAAAGTCGACATTGTTGACATAATTAGAGGCCATTCGGGCCACACCGCAACCTTATACACCACCATATCATGTTTAAGGGTAATAGAACTCGGCATCCGTTCCGTTGGACGAACACAAATCCTTGCCCATCCGACTTCGCATTTCAGTCTAGTATTTTCATTCATCTCCCTATAACCACATAGCACTTCACCAACATTTCTCAGACACTCAGTGCTCCAATAGACCGAGGGTAACCCAAATAACCGAATCCAAGTGCCATTTGATATTTCATTTTGCATGATTAGCCTTTCTGAGTGATTCCGCTCATGCTCAACTTTAGGTTCTTGATCAGCCAAGTTATTAAACGTAGTGTTTCTAAAATAATTATAAATCTCATTTAATAACAAAGTATAATAATTTTTGTTATCATAAAACATCAATATATATGAATTGTCTATAAGAACCAATATAGATGATTGATCATTTTATTAAAACAATAATACAGTTAAGGCATGTTTGATTTTTGATTAAGTTGGTCTTGTTGTATTGAATTTTTATCTTACATTATTTGACAAAATAATTAAAATATAAATAAATATAATATATTTTCAGCTAGAAATTATTTAATAGTCAGAAACGTCACATGTTTTCAGAAAAATAATAACTGATATTTGTCATCATTATCATCTTCAATACATTGTCAGGAGAGGTCACATGTTTTTGAAAGAAAATAATTAATTTTATTATTCTTTTTAATTGATAATATGCTTTCTTTTTCACGGGCCTTCGCAATAAAATCACGTGAAGTAAAAAAATAATTAATTCATCATAATATATATATATATATATATATTTATTGTTCAAGCACTTTATTATTTTATTATTATTATTTAAAATTAACAAAATCATATAATAATGGATCTTAATTACTTGAATTTAAAAGGTTCTGTATAATAATTAGATGTACACCATGTTTTGGTTTATTAGTGAGGACATTTTACATTTATGAGCTTGTTTGATGATGGTTATTTGAAAGTATTTAATTGATTTTAATAAAAATAAAAGTTTATATATTTTTTAATTTGTTTAATTATCATAATGCTTTTTGTTATTTAAAATTTAAATTATAAAAAAAAGATATTTTAATAATTTTATTAATAAATTGAGTAATTTGATATTTGAAAAAAATATAATAATTTTTTTAATTTTGAATAAAAAAAATAAACCAAATTATACTATCGATCGATCTATTTATTATCAATCTATCTAGTGGCTAAGTGAATTTAAATCTATTAGGCTTTATTTTGAGAAAGAGTGAATTAGCATAGGGTTTGTAATCATCTATTAATATTTGATAATTAAGCTCATAATTTAAATGTGAAATTTTAATTATGATTTTGATTTAATATTTGAGATATCTTAAAAGTAAATTTTAAACCAACATTTTCCATTTTTCATTCAATTAAAAAATGAAAATTAAACCTTTTTTTCAAATTATATATATAAAGAAAATCAAAACTAATCAAAACATTAAAAGTAATTTCCTTTTAAAGTATTTTTAAAAAGCTCTTAATTAAGAGTCTGTCTCAATTTGTTTTGAAAATAATTATTATGATCATGTCAACCCGAATAATGTACCATGTTCATGAAATGAAGAAGGAGACCTAATTAAATCTTGAAAAAAAAATGATATTAGATCTTTGAGGGTTCGAGACGAGTGCAAACGATAATATCTCATTATAAACACAACGATTGTCGTTAAAGATGTACATTTATTAATGACACAAATAAATACATATTAACCTTATTGGTAGATGTTATTCGAAAAATGATCGTATATCGCAAACAGTGTCGGATTACAAATGTATAGCAACAAGCTCAAACAAGCTTAGTCAAACAAATATCCACAAATTAACCAAACATTATCCCCAAATATAGATTATAGGACTCAAGATGTTTCCTTTTGCAAACTAAGAAAATATTATCATATATTTAACATGAGATACATATTAAAACAACAAATAATAATGTGTAACATAAAAGAATAGTTTTAAAAACATTGTGAACTTATTTTAAACTAATTTTACTCTAACAAATTCAAGCACAAATAATTATCATGTTAAAAAATTTAATTCTTAATTTCTATATAATTAGCAAAAACAAATTATCATATTTGGTATGCCTAGCAATTTACTCTAACTTCAAGCACACATGACATTATTGAGATTTATGATATCTCTAGATAAATTTAATTGAGCATTAATACATTTATTAAATTTATTTTATGTATAGGCAGCTCACCTTACTCAAATAAGGAAATCTGCAATTTAAATGTCACAGTCAATTGTCATAGACCCTTTATTATTATTATTGACACATCATCATGTGCACATGGATTTGAAACTCAATTTAATTCTTATTTTCTATTAGTATGCTTCATTAATGAACCAAATGGATGTAAACTCAAATGTCTAATTATTATTTTTTATCAACCTCTCTATTACTGTTTTTCAAAACTAAAAACATTTTTTTTTTTCTAACATAACTCATTTTGTGACATGTGCCTTCACATTTCAATAATGTCAGTTTAATGTTTTTTGGAAAACACTAATTAGAAGGTACATAATTCTAATTAAATGTACTGTTTTTTTACCAAATATATATTTTAAAAATTGGCTAAATCTATCTGATGGGTGCTCTATATAATGTTATTTCGTGTCTAATATTAAAAACAAAATAGTAAACCTCAACTTTGATATGGTGCTTCACATTTCAAGAATGCCATTTAATATTTTTTTTACGTACATAAATTACTATTAAAAGTATATATTAAAATATTAAAGAAATTGTTGTCCACCCAATATGTAGTTAAAATTTTGACCCAATTTCCCTTACTAGTGTTCTAAGTAATGTTATTTGGTGTCTAATATTAAAAACAAAATAGTATAGTCTAATTAATTAACCTCGCTACAACTCAGACAATAATTTTTCTAACCTAACTCATTTCATTATAGGGTGCCTTCATAAGTTCATATCTCAACAATGTCTCATTTATTGTGTTTTGAAAAATCCAATTAGAAGTTATGAAACAAACTACCTCTTATTTAATCTTATAATTTGTTCATTATCTCAAACTTATTTTCATTAATTAATTTACAAATGTAATCGTTTCAACTTAGTCAAATATATGATATTTTTTATTACAAATGAATATTTGATGTTATGGTCACTTTTAATTATCAAAACTTCTTAACTTTATAAAAGGTTAATTGCGTTCTAAAGATTCTAAAGATAAAATGAAATAGAAAATTTTGATTTAAAAAACTTTAATAATATAAAAAAAGAAGTATAACTTTCCAACTTTTTATCAAATATACATACAAACAAAATGCGTTCATTTTTAAATTTATATTTCTTAAAATTAACTACAATAATAATTAAGATAAATAACACTTTATAAAATACTAATTCATTCTCAATGGCACTTAGATGAAATTTGGGTGTCATTTTACTTATTCCTGTTAATTGACTTTTGTTCATGTGTTATTACTTTATTCTTATATATATTAATTTGTTTTGATAAGTAAATGTTTTTTAAATTAAATAAATAAATAAATTTAGTTAATATACATATATATATATATATATATATATATATATTATTTTTTCTATAAATTAAAACAAATTTTACTGAAAAAATGTCACTGAAGATGGTGCAGAAATTCAGTACTTACATTTGAATTATTGCATATTTTTTTCTATAAATGATTCTACATCATTTATGGGATTTATGGGGTTAGGTAAATTATGCATCACTAGGTTTCTATAAAAATGTAAAAAAAAATATATGGGTATTGAATTGGCCTTACAGTTAAACTAGTGCCTTGTTCTTTTTGGTTTTTAAAAAAACCCATCCAAAATCAGTTTCCCATCAATCACTTCTAAACAATCACATCACTCATTTTATTAACCAAAATACCCTCTATTTTAAATTATTATTTTTTATTTTATTCATATATATCAATACTCTTTAAGTCTTTTTACCAAAAATAATCATCACTTCCTCAAAATTATCACCAATCATTACTTTTTTCCCTCTCTAGGTTTTTTCAAAAACCCCAATCCGAACAAGGAACAGTTTCCCAAAGTAACCTTGTTTGGCGTTCACTTTCCCAAAGTAACCTAGTTTGTTCATTCATTCCCAAACTAACCTAGTTTACTATTCAAATTCAGTTTTATTTTTTTTTAATTTTTTTTTACGTTTAAAATTTATTATATATAAAGTTTATATTTTGATATATATTTTAAATTATTATTTATATAAACTAAATTATTTATATTTTGGTATATATTTTAAATTATTATTTTTATAAATTAGATTATTTATATTTTGATATATAATTTAAATATAATTATTTTTTATAAATTTGATTATTTGTATTTTAATATATGTATATATATATATTTACATTTCAATTATTATTTATATAGTGTAATAAATATTAAATAATTCTAATAAATAATTGATGGATACTAATAAATTTAAAATATTTTAACCATAACAATATAATAATTAAATATTTTCATTTTTAAATTTATCAATTATTTATTAAATATAATAAAAAGATTACCATATTTTTAGGGTTAAAATATTAATTAAAAATGTTATTATATTTAATAAATAACTGATAAATTTAAAAACGTTTTTATGATTATATAATTATATAATTATTATAGTTAAAATATTTTAAATTTATTAGTATTTATCAAAATATAAGTAATTTAGTTTTATATATAATGAATTTTAATTGTAAAAAGAATAAATAAATAAATAAAAATTGAGTTGAATAGTAAACTAGGTTAGTTTGGGAATAAATGAACAAACTAGGTTAGTTTGGGAAAGTGAACGCCAAACAAGGTTACTTTGGGAAACTGTTCTCCGAACAAGGCCTAAGACTATTTTCTAGCAAAAAAAAAATAAAATAAAACAAAATAAAAAATCATGTGAAGTAGCCTTCTTCAACTTATATATACTGAGTGAAAAATAATTTCGTTAATATTTTAATATACTTTTAATAACTATTAATGTAGACATTTAATTAAAGTTTCATATCTTTTAAGATTTAATTGAATAAAAAAACACTACAAGCAAATGAATTTTCTCAACAAATCAAAACATGACCTTTTTTTTTACTAGGGGTCTAGTTGCACTAAATATTTCTATCAGACATTTGAAACATTAATTTTATTAGTCTTAATGCAAACTAGACAGAAGAAAGAACAAAAGACCTGCACAAATAAATTCTAAGGATGATTTGCAGTTTGATTTTTATTTTTCTTGTTCAATTCATGTATCCTAAACCAACTTAGGATCGGATCATGATATATATCTCGAATGTTTGGTCATTCTAGTGAAATTAAAAAGCCTCCAAAATAAAGAGATTAACAAAAATACGAGAGTAATTAAAATGATAGATTTTGATAATAACGGATTGAATTCAATTTTTTTAATTTATCGACGTCATCTCAAGAAGCCCTTTACGTCATCATATACTACCCACAATGAATTTGCCCTAGTCATCAAAATTTAAGAAGTTTGGTATGAAAAATAGATAAGTAACTAGATAATACAAAGTTGGAAATAGGCATAAATCAACTGATGTATTTAAATAAATTAAGATGTATTATACGAAGTTGAGAAATAAAAATATCAACAAGTACTTCAAATATTTTACTTATCACAACTGGGAAAAATTTAAAGCATTCCTTGTTGTATACCCATTTCTATATTATATATTATACTTGAAACAAATTAAAAAATGTTAAGATTCCAAATCCCTATCTAACTTAGAGGATTGTTCCAAATCTTTTTTACTATTAAATGCTTTACAAAATAAAATTGAAAAAAATATATAGCAATTTGATTATTTTTCATTAATAACTCAATAAAATAAACATAATCATCTACATCATTAATATTAATTAGTTTCCTTATAATAAGAATAGATTATCAAAAACATTAGTATCAATCGTCCATCAATTTTATTTTTATTTTTTATCTCCAGAATATAGAATATGAGGAAAGACCAAAGAATATGAAAGATATTAAAACATTTTCCCTTTTTTTTAATAGTTATTCAAGAATTATTATTTTTGAATAACATGTTTTACTACATTAATAAAAAAAAATTAAATTTTTGTTAGAACGATCATGTACAACAACAAAAAAAATCCCACAAAATGTTTTGTATCACCAATGTTTCAAATTGTTTTATTTATGTCAACCAAAATCATATTTAATCTCAGTAAACAAATGTCAATCATAGACAGAAACCAAAAAACAAAATCAGTAAATAAAATCTCAGTAAACTTCTAATTATCTCTTACCTTTCCTTTTTTATTCTTCATTTTTGTCACTTATTTTTACTTAATTCTATTGAGTTTTTTTTGTTTATCGCTGTCAAGTTTTTGATGCCAAATTTTCTGCAATATATTTTTATTTCTTCAAAGCGACCTTTCATCTATTTTTTGTGATAAATTTGTCAATCAGCTGCTTTTAACGAAATTAAACTATATGTTATATAAAAATTTGTCATAAATTTAGTCCAATCGATCTCTCTCCTATTAACAATTTTCTTACTAATCACTCAAAATGATTATTGTATATTGTAATATAGCATATTGTGAAATATTTGTCAAAGTTTATAAAAGTTTAGCATCAACATGAACCAAGTTGAAGCATAAACAAAAATATTCTCAAACCTATCATCCATTAGAAGAAATAAGATTTGTTTTTATATGTCAAGTTGATATTTATTTTTGATTTTTTTAAAACATTTTTTCAGCAAACACTCCTAGCCTTCTTTTTAGCATTTCCTTTTAAGAATTTTTTTCCTGTAGAATATTATGATTTGTCTAAGTCCAATAGATGAAAATTATGAAAAACATTTCATATTAGTTAGCTAAATTCAGAATAATCACTGCAATGAATTATTTAAATAATTTGTGAATTATTTTATAAAAACATAATTTGTGATAATTTTGAGAAAGTGGAGTTTAATTCGTTAATTTTTATAAAAAGGATATTAATATATATTGATAAAAAAAAATGATAAGATCAAATGGGGTAAAATGATAATTGATTAGGTTGAAATTATTTAAAAAATCTCAACCATTAAGGTTAATAATATTTATATACATAACACTAGTTGAATCCAAGATTTTTATAATAGTATTGAAAATACAAAAATTTTAAGTTCAATTAAGTTAATAAATTAAATAATATATTCGATTCCCACTTAAAACGTCTTAAATGTAAGTAAAAGTCATTATTATGGGATGTAATACTACTTTCCTATATTAATATATGTTTTAAATTAATATAAATATCTAAGAATTGATATCATAATGTAGCTAATAATCTATGAACTTATGTTCTGAAATTATGTATGAGCTCAAGTTTTTATATTCTGAACTTTTTTTAAAATAAAACTTAAAAATAAGATTTTTTTTTTTTTTGAGTTTATCTCTCAACAAAATCTATATATAATTTTTTTTGTTTGATTAGTATTATATCTTTTCATCCAGAAATGAAAGAATATTACAATAGTTAAAATAGTTGGAATAGTACTAAAAAATTTGTCTACAACACAATTATGAAAAGTTTTCAAAAAATTAATAAGATATTGACATCTAACTCAAGAAAAAACAGTTCATTATAGTTAAAGGATGTATATACTAGAATCAAAATTCTTATTCTTATTTTCTAATATGAATCTTTGAATATATTCAGATTTAATAAGTAATATATTATCATAATATATATTAGTATATCTTAACCAAACCAAATGATGTAAAACCAATGTATGCAATAATATATTGATTAAATAAGGAATTCATGTCTAACTTAAATTATATATATATATATATATATATATATATATATATATATATATATATTTATTTATTTATTTTTTAAAAGATCATGACATTTTTAAATTTAATATTTGTTTTCATGTACACTTATTTTAAATAATCTATGTAAATTGTTACCTACTAATCAAATCATTTTTCAAAAATTAATCAAGATTGTTTTTCTACTGCCCACATGAAAAAACCTCGTTTTTTAGTTTGACGAATTTAATAAAATAAAAATAATTTTTTTGGCAGGTTGCATGTAGTTATTGTATATTCAATAATGTATAATGTCAAGTTGTACATAGTTTCCTAAAGAAGATGAGACAATAAGAAAAATCTGGGTGATAGGTATATCACATACAAATGAAATAATTCAAATTTCTTTCACTTTTATGATTTCTGAAAAGTTCACGTGAAGACATTTCAACTCTAACTTGAAAAAGTTGAATAATAAATTAGGTAGACATAATATAAATAGATGAAAGCAAAAGCTTGTTGATCATGGTTTATTTGATTGTTTGAAGAAAAAAAAAATAACTATCACATAATCACTTATTTTTTTAATGATCAAATAATTCGGTTCATCAAGTCAAAAAATAAAAAATGAACCGAAGAAAAACAAATTGAAAATCTTTTTTATAGAGCAATTGATCTTTTAGTGTAAAATTACACTGTTATATATTATTTAAAATCAAAGATAATTTGTAAAATAATAAAATATACTCAATGATAAACTTAAGTTAGGTTGTGGATTTCTCTGTATTATGTTTGAAACTAATCTTTTAGATGATATGGGTTTTTTTTATATACTTGTTAATTATTTGTCAAGTCAACTAAAATATGAAAAAAAAAAAAACATTAATTACGATTGAAAGATATGGAGAGAGCTCTCAATAATGTTAATATTAAAAAGAGTGTATTAATAATGTTGTATTTTAAGTTGTATGGAGATATGAAAATATTGTCAGGGATTAATTAAAAATATGTGAGTATTATCTTTAATTTAATTTGTAATATAATAATTCCATTTGGAATAGAAAAATAATGAATTGTTTTAATTATGTATAACCATAATTAGTTCCATATTTTTATTAATTTAATTTATTTATAGAAAAATCATTCAACTATGAAGAGTAATATTCGTAACATTAGTAAAAAATAAATGTCATAAAAAGTGCATATTTTATGAATTCTTTAAAACCAAGTTCAAGCTCCTCTAATTTTAAGTTTAATTATAATTAATTAAAAAATCAACTTAACTAAAATTACAAAATATGTCATAATATTTAAAATTCCATTAATATTTGATCTCATCCTAAATATATATCTGAAAACATCAAAATCTTTTCTTTTTTTCTTTGAATACATGGATTTATATTTTATCAAGATTTATTAATAAGAACATGTATGAAACATTAAATGTATAGGAAAGTAAGTCCTCTCTTTTCAAATTTATCATAAAATTATATGTCTTATTTTTATTTTTCAACTCAATTAGGATACTGAAATTAATATTTAAGAATCACAATAAATTAATTTATTTTATTGATATTTCCAATTTCATATGAAATTTAAGTTGGTAATCTCTTTCATTCATTGAGGTACATTTATGTACATGAAAAAATTGGCAATGATTAAATTATTATTTTTTATTAAAGGTTGATATATATATATATATATATATATATATATATATATATATATATATATATATATTGTTGTGTAGTTTTACGAAACAATTAAAAATAATTACAAGTGATTTCGTAAATTTTTTTATTAATCACTAAAATAAAATGATTTTAAGTCTTCATATTTTGTAAATTTTCAAGTAAACAAAACTTAAAAGTGAGATTTTTATTGAGTTCACTTTTTAACAAAAATAAAAAAATTATTTCATAATATTTTTTTTTGTTCAGTACATGTTTTTTAACCCCCAAAAGTGCAATAAAATAGACAATTAAAAGGGCTGTGCTATTATCTCAAATTTTAACTACAACACAATTATGAAAAGTTTTCATAACATATTTTTAAAAAGTTCTATAACACAATTATTAACAAGTTCTCAAAATCTGTAATGTTTCCAACATATAAGATTTTTTTAAAGATTATATATGACATTTTTACACTAAATAATTCCATCTAGAAATTGATAATATCCATAATGTAATATTGGTTTTCATGTACAATTATTTTAAATAATATATATAAATTATTACTAGAATAATCAAATTATTTTTCAAAAAAATAATCAAGATGATCTTTCAATACCCACATGGCCATAGCCTTTTATTTAAAAAAAAAAAATTTGACTGATTGAGTAAAATGAAATTGAATTTTTGGTGGTATACATGTGATTATTATAGATTCTAATTTTCTAAATAAGATGAGATAATGAGACAATTCTTATTTCTATGTCACTTTGCAATTTGTGATTTTTGAAAAGTTTGTGAACAAATTTTACTTTTACTGAAAAAGTTGAGTAATAAGAGCTCAATAAATTAGATAGACATTATAATGTCGATGACACAACAATAACATCTTTGATCGAGTTAATTTGATTATTTTAAAAAGGAAAAGTTATTTGATGATCACTTATCTTTTCAATCAAATAATTCAATTTATCAAATTAAAACAAATGAGAAATAGACAAAAGAAGAACAAATTGAAAATCTTCTTGATAGAACAAATTGATCTTTTGATTTAAGTTTAGAATATTATTTATAAGATAATCTAACTAATTTAAAATCAAATAAAATTAGTAAAATAATAAAATAAACTATTGACAAACTTGAATTATTGTGGATTTCCCTTGATTATGTTTGAAACTAATCTTATTGTTGATCAAGACTTTTATCATTTTCCTTCTAATATTGTCTAATTAAATTTTTTTGGCCAACGGTGTTTATAGTTGTTTTTTAAAGTTGAAAAAGTATTTTGTTTTCTTGTCTCTTTTTATAGGAAAAATATTTCAAATTAGTTTTTTTTTAATATTAGACACCGAACTAACATGGAATAAGAGTATAGAGATTTGACCAATTTTGTAACTACATATTGGGTGAAAAATAATTTCATTAATATTTTAATGTACTTTTATATTTGTAGGTACATTTAATTAAAGTTTCATACCTTCTAAGGTTTTGATTGAAAATTAAATAAATAACAGAACCAACATTTTAAATCTAAATTATATTGTCCTATTCTTAAAATTGAATTTTTAGATATTTTATATTCTATATTATTTTTCTACATGGGTCCAAAGATACATTATTAAATGAGGATTATTATTACATTATGAACTAAATTAATTAAAACATTAAAATATTTTTAAATTTTGTAATATTTTAATATAATTATATTAAAAGAATAATGGTAATTTTGTTACTGGGTCGTGACCATTGTCAACTCACTTAAATAATGTGTATAATTAATTGCTCATATTGTAAACTTACTCAAAAATGTATATTTTTTTTTTAGAATAAAACCTTATCTTGTTGAGCTCAAAGAATATTTTTTTTTTTACTTTCAAATAATATTTTTCATTTTCAGTTTCTTATATTATTGTGTATAATTACTCATATTGTAAATTTACTCAAAAATGTCTATTTCCTTCTAGAGTAAAACCTTATCTTGTTAAGCTCAAAAAGTAATATATTTTTTTTTACTTTCAAATAATATTTTTATTTTCAGTTTCTTATATTATTGTGTATTATTACTCATGTTGTAAACTTACTAAAAAATGTCTATTTTCTTTTAGAGTAAAACCTTATATTGTTAAGCTCAAAAAGTAATTTTTTTTTCTTTCAAATAATATTTTTCATTTTCAGTTTCTTATATTATTGTGTATTATTACTCATATTGTAAACTTACTCAAAAATGTCTATTTTCTTTTAGAGTAAAGCCTTATCTTGTTGAACTAAAAAAAAACATATATATATATTTTTTTACTTTCAAATAATATTTTGCATATTCAGTTTTTATATATATCATATTTAAATAACACTTAGTGATAATTGTGGATAGTTATTTCTATTATTTATATCTACATTCCTTACACGATTGATTTGGAGTCTTCTCATAAAAGATTTTTTTTTTTTTAGAATTGTAGTTAATTAATTAAGTTTTGTAATAATTTAATGAATCAAACACAACTTTACTTGTCATTATAAAATCATATTCTCTTCCCTGAAAATAATTTAATAATTTTTTGTAATTACTTGTTTCTAATAATGGATTCTGTCATGATTCCAGACTTCATCTACCCAAAACTAATATTTCTGAATATACAAAATGAGAAATCAAAAGATAAATATTTATATATACTCAATACTTATAAATTAGTAGATTAATTAATTTAAAAGATGATGAAAGGTAGATGAGGTCTTTAAGATAGATAAGGTCTCTTAATTTTGTAATTATTAAATTAATGTCCTAATTAATAAGGTCACACAATACATACATAAATTTTCTAGTTTTGACAGGCAGGCAGGCAGTCGACTTTGTTATTTTAAGTTGTGTTTTTAAATAATAGGTATTAATTAATGTTAGATTTAAATAATTAGAAAATATAAGAATGAAGATAATAAAAAACAAATTAACACGAGTTACTAAAAACATATTAATATTAAATTAATAGATCCTGGCACAAATACATTAATAATATATATGCATACACAACATATTAATAAAAACATATTAATACTAAAATAAGTGGCGGCACAAATACAGATTAATATTAATTAATATATGCACACACATGACCTTATAGCTAGCTAGATTATATATAATAGGATAGATAGTTGGTCGAGTTCGGTTCATCGGGTAGAGATGGGAAGTAGTACGGTAGATATTGCAGCTGCTAAGTAAATAGTCAACCGGAGCAGTTTGGCTTGCTGCCGATGGCGATAGTTTGAAGACCGCAGAACGTCTTCATTGCTTTGGCGTGATTTGGAACCGCCACGAGTGCAATGGAGCTTAGACAGGAGCATACGCCTGTCTTGATTCCCGGTGATCCTCTGGGGGCTTGGAAGGAGGATGGCAGCAGCCTGCAGGTAAGCTTGGCAGGGCGCCATGGCCCTGATTACCTGGTTACAACTAGTAGTAGTTGCAGCTGTTTCTGCTGCTGCTGTACCGGCCAAGCACATAATCCAAATTATTACCAACAACCGGCCTGCTCCGTCTTTGCCATGGATTTTTCCTGCTGCTCCTACTCCTGTCGGACAGGATCATTTTCAACTTAATGTATAGATAAATATTGAAGGAGTTGAGAGAGAGAAAGAGAGAGAGAGAGTGTACGTACCGGTTGTTTTGCCTGCAGCTCCTCCTCCGGCGCCATTGTCTTCTCCGATAGGTACTCCGGTGGTAGTTTTAGCCATTAGAGGATTGATTCATAGGAGATATAATAGAGAGAGAGAGAGAGCGATAGGTTTTCTTTTTTGTTTTCTTCAAAAGTGAGTAATGTGTGATTCGTTTATATAGAGACTTAAATTTAACTGTGGTTAACCAACCTTGGTTAACAACCCTGGTTAACAACGAACACTTCCCGGTCTCACTTCCTCCTTTAGCCCTTTTCACATTTAGGACCACCTTTCTAAAACTATCTATGCTCTTTTCCTCAAATTATAAAATCAAGATTTTAAATTCATCCAATTCTTTAAAAAGAACACAATATTTTTAAATGATGATAAAATATTACTATCCGCATCATGCCATGGCCATGCCATGCCATGCCATGCCATGATCTCAACTCACTAGCAATTATATCTAAATAGGTATTAATTTAAGGCTAATTCAGATGAATGAAATGAAATTAGCCTTTTGAGGACGGGAGATTATTTATTTTATTTACTTAATAGAATACAATGCAGATAGTTTTTTCCAATTGTTTTGTTGCTAACATGGAAAAGTAATAAATGTAATTAATTAATTGGGGGTTATTAAAATTAATTAAAAAAATCAAATCTAAATTATGTTATTATATAGAAATAATAATAATAATAATCACATTATACGGATTTCCAAAATCATTTGTGGTCAAAAGAAATAATGTTTCTATATATAGCTATTAATTAGAATTTTGAATATTTAATCTGTCATAAATTAAATGAATACTCCCAACTCCTCAAAGAAAGATAGAGAGGTTCATACACTCAATATTATCATGTTATATAATTTTTAAAGAAATTAGTATTGAGTTTTTTTTTATTATTTCTTTTATGAGAATGACTATGTTTTTGTATCATTTTTATAGGTGTACATTGTTTATATAGAGAGCCTTATTGAAGGAGAATATTTAGCTCCGTAAACATAATATTAGAATGATGCAATCATTAGTATGTATAGTTAATTTTTTTATGCTTTGATTGTGCTTTTTAATTATTTTTTTCATAAAAAACAATTATGTGGTGATGGATTAATTTGTTTATCAAATTATTGTATTAGGGGACACCATTTTTCACTAATTGATAATGTTTGCCAATTAACCTACAATATGATAATAATTTTTAAACAAGATTTAAAGAAATAAATTTTGTTGGTAATTAGTTCAATAAAATTAATATTCAATAATCCTAAGTATTGTTTTTGAATTCATAATTACGTACTATTAGACTTACCACAAATAAATATTGTTTGTTTTAATATGTCTCTTATTAAAGTGTCATCATACTTTTTAATCTCATTATAATATTGATATTAACTTGCCTTTGATATTTTTGTTTTAGTTTTATTTTGATCATCTTCAATTGTATTGGTTTAGTATGTTGGTCTACACAGTAATAGTAGCTTAATACAAATGTTTTTTTTATTATTAATAGGAGTCTATTCATTCAGGCAACTTAGGCCTTGTTTGGTGCAGGGTTACTGAAACTATTTTAATAATATTGTTTGGTATAAATTTTGAAACAATAATTTTTGAAACCAGTAAATATCTCTCTCCATTTCATATATTTTAAATCCCTACAAAATTGGTTGCAATGTCTTTGTAAAAGGTGTGTCTTTTGATGCCTTAAGTAAACATAATTGGGTAGCACAAAACTTGTTTTAAATTTCTTGCAAACTTTCATCTGCTTTTTTTTTTTTTTTTTTTTTATGGTGAAAGAATATTTTTATATTTTAATAACAAATTAATTGTACCACTAAAACGTAATCTAAAATTGAGTAGATTTATTGACAAATATTTGATTAAATAAGTTATGATTTGAGTATATATATTTCTTTAGAGTTTTGTATAATATTAATTATGCATTTAGAGTTTTGTATAATATTAATTATGCATACAAATGATAATAGGTGTTAACATATTGAATAAGAGCTATGAAAGGGTGCCTTCATATCTTAAAAATGTCATATAATGTTTTTTTAAACACTTACATAGCATCAAACCACAATGTACCAAACTTTAATTAATTTACTTACAATACATTAATGTCTATTAAAAAAATTAACAAAATTGTTTTCTACCCAATATGTACTTAAGCAAATTGGTCTCTCCCTTATTTTGGGTGTAATATTAAAAACAAAATAGTGAAGGTTTGCAAGATATTTTCTTCCATTACACTGCACCAAAAAGTACATTTGCCGAACAATAAATTAATTTTATCGACATATAAATTTATACAGTTTCGAAAAAAAAAGAGTCAAAAATTTTCAAAATTTGATTATCAATAAATTTTTAAATAAAATATTATTTTAAAAGATTTATAAAATGAATTCTAACCGTTTGAATAATAATTAATTTTTAGATTTCTATTAATCAAATAAAATTTTTAAAATTAAACCACTTAAAACAATGTATTAATTAAAATTTTAAATACATTTCTTTCTTGTAATATTTAAATAGTTAACTTTGGTCTATATATTTTTCCTACTTTCAAAACAAATGAATTATAACAAAATAGTAAGGGCTTTACTATGTTTCCTTCTAATATTGTTTAATTAAAATTTTTGAACAACCTCTTTATAACTATATTTCAAAGTCGATAAAATAATTTCTGTATCATAACTCATTTCATAAATATGGTGCCTTTCAAATGATAATAGGTGTTAACATATTGAATAAGAGTTATGAAAGGGTGCATTCATATCTTAAAAATGTCATTTAATGTTTTTTTAAACACTTACAATGTATAGGTAGCATCGAACAACAATGTACCAAATTTAATTAATACAATACATTAATGTCTTTTAAAAAAATTAACAAAATTGTTTTCTACCTAATATGTACTTAAGCAAATTGGTCTCTCCCTTATATTGGGTGTCTAATATTAAAAACAAAATAGTGAAGGTTTGTAGGATATTTTCTTCCGTTACACTGCCCCAAAAAGTACATTTGCCGACAAATAAATTAATTTTATCAGCATATAAATTTATACAGTTTTGGAAAAAAAGGTCAAAAAATTTCAAAATTTGAGTATCAATAAATTTTTAAATAAAATATTATTTTAAAATATTTATAAAATGAATTCTAACCGTTTGAAATTAATTATAATAATAATTAATTTTTAGATTTCTATTAACCAAATAAAATTTTTAAAATTAAACCACCTAAAACAATGTATTAATTAAAATTTTAAATACATTTTTTTCTTTTAATATTTAAATAGTTAACTTTGGTCCATATATTTTTCCTACTTTCAAAACAAATGAATTATAACAAAATAGTAAGGGCTTTACTATGTTTCCTTCTAATATTGTTTAATTAAATTTTTTTGAACAACCTCTTTATGACTATATTTCAAAGTCGATAAAATAATTTCTGTATCATAACTCATTTCATAAATATGGTGCCTTTCAAATGATAATAGGTGTTAACATATTGAATAATAGTTATGAAAGGGTGCGTTCATATCTTAAAAATGTCATTTAATGTTTTTTTAAACACTTACAATGTATAGGTAGCATCGAACCACGATGTATCAAACTTTAATTAATCTACGTACAATACATTAATGTCTATTAAAAAAAATTAACAAAAAAGTTTTCTACCCAATATCTACTTAAGCAAATTGGTCTCTCCCTTATTTGGGGTGTCTAATATTAAAAACAAAATATTGAAGGTTTGTAAGATATTTTCTTCCATTACACTGCACCAAAAAGTACATTCCAACCAATAAATTAGTTTTATCAGCATATAAATTTATATAGTTTCGAAAATAAAAAAGTCAAAAATTTTCAAATTTTGATTATCAATAAATTTTTAAATAAAATATTATTTTAAAAGATTTATAAAATGAATTCTAACCGTTTGAAATTAATTATAATAATAATTAATTTTTAGATTTCTATTAACCAAATAAAATTTTTAAAATTAAACCACCTAAAACAATGTATTAATTAAAATTTTAAATACATTTCTTTCTTGTAATATTTAAATAGTTAACTTTGGTCCATATATTTTTCTTACTTTCAAAACAAATGAATTATAACAAAATAGTAAGGGCTTTACTATGTTTCCTTCTAATATTGTTTAATTAAAATTTTTGAACAACCTCTTTATAACTATATTTCAAAGTCGATAAAATAACTTTTGTATCATAACTCATTTCATAAATATGGTGCCTTTCAAATGATAATAGGTGTTAACATATTGAATAAGAGTTATGAAAGGGTGCCTTCATATCTTAAAAATGTCATTTAATGTTTTTTTAAACACTTACAATGTATAGGTAGCATCGAACCACAATGTACCAAACTTTAATTAATATACGTACAATACATTAATGTCTATTAAAAAAATTAACAAAATTGTTTTATACCCAAGATGTTCTTAAGCAAATTAGTCTCTCCCTAATTTTGGGTGTCTAATATTAAAAACAAAAATAGTGAAGGTTTGTAGGATATTTTCTTCTGTTACACTGCACCAAAAATTACATTTGCCGACCAATAAATTAATTTTATCAGCACATAAATTTATACAGTTTCGAAAAAAAAAAGTTAAAAATTTTCAAAATTTGAGTATGAATAAATTTTTAAATAAAATATTATTTTGAAAGATTTATAAAATGAATTCTAACCGTTTGAAATTAATTATAATAATAATTAATTTTTAGATTTCTATTAATCAAATAAATTTTTTAAAATTAAACCACTTAAAACAATGTATTAATTAAAATTTTAAATACATTTCTTTCTTATAATATTTAAATAGTTAACTTTGGTCCATATATTTTTCCTACTTTCAAAACAAATGAATTATAACAAAATAGTAAGGGCTTTACTATGTTTCCTTCTAATATTGTTTAATTAAATTTTTTTGAACAACCTCTTTATAACTATATTTCAAAGTCGATAAAATAATTTCTGTATTATAACTCATTTCATAAATATGGTGCCTTTCAAATGATAAAAGGTGTTAACATATTGAATAAGATTTATGAAAGGGTGCCTTCATATCTTAAAAATGTCATTTAATGTTTTTTTTAAACACTTACAATGTATAGGTACCATCAAACCACAATGTACCAAACTTTAATTAATTTACATACAATACATTAATGTCTATTAAAAAAATTAACAAAATTGTTTTCTACCCAATATATACTTAAGCAAATTGGTCTCTCCCTTATTTTGGTGACCCGAAATTGACTTGTTGGCTTCGCCGAGAGTTGACCAACGATGTTAAGGATAAAAAAGCAAGAAATAGAAAGTTTCAGAACTCGGGCTAATTCCAGTCTGATTAGCAGAAAGATAAATGGACAAACCTTTCGCCCTGGGTGTGAGGCCCTACTTTTTTATTTTATTTTCGCCCGGGTACGTCTTGATCCGATGTCTGCTCGTTCTCCCCTCTTCAATTCCAATGAACAACATGATCTTGACCTATCATTTGGATTCCCGAGATTTGGTGTCTAATATTAAAAACAAAATAGTGAAGGTTTGTATGATATTTTCTTCCGTTACACTGCACCAAAAAGTACATTTGCCGACCAATAAATTAATTTTATCAGCATATAAATTTACACCGTTTCGGAAAAAAAAGTCAAAATTTTTCAAAATTTGAGTATAAATAAATTTTTAAATAAAATAATATTTTAAAAGATTTATAAAATGAATTCTAACCGTTTGAAATTAATTATAATAATAATTAATTTTTAGATTTCTATTAATCAAATAAAAATTTTAAAATTAAACCACTTAAAACAATGTATTAATTAAAATTTTAAATACATTTCTTTCTTGTAATATTTAAATAGTTAACTTTGGTCCATATATTTTTCCTACTTTCAAAACAAATGAAATATAACAAAATAGTAAGGGCTTTACTATGTTTCCTTCTAATATTGTAAATTAAAAATTTTGAACAACCTCTTTATAACTATATTTCAAAGTCTGATAAAATAATTTCTGTATCATAACTCATTTCATAAATATGGTGCCTTTCAAATGATAATAGGTGTTAACATATTGAATAAGAGTTATGAAAGGGTGCCTTCATATCTTAAAAATGTCATTTAATGTTTTTTTAAACACTTACAATGTATAGGTAGCATCGAACCACAAACTTTAATTAATCTACGTACAAAACATTAATGTCTATTAAAAATATTAACAAAATTGTTTTCTACCCAATATTTACACAAACTTTAATTAATCTATCGTACAATACATTAATGTCTATTAAAAATATTAACAAAATTGTTTTCTACCCAATATGTACTTAAACAAATTGGTGTCTCCCTTATTTTGGGTGTCTAATATTAAAAACAAAATAGCGAAGGTTTGTATGATATTTTCTTCTGTTACACTGCACCAAAAAGTACATTTGCCGACCAATAAATTAATTTTATCAGCATATAAATTTATACAGTTTCGTAAAAAAAAGTCAAATTTTTTCAAAATTTGAGTATAAATAAATTTTTAAATAAAATATTATTTTAAAAGATTTATAAAATGAATTCAAACCGTTTGAAATTAATTATAATAATAATTAATTTTTAGATTTCTATTAATCAAATAAAATTTTTAAAATTAAACCACCTAAAACAATGTATTAATTAAAATTTTAAATACATTTCTTTCTTGTAATATTTAAATAGTTAACTTTGGTCCATATATTTTTCCTTCTTTCAAAACAAATGAATTATAACAAAATAGTAAGGGCTTTACTATGTTTCCTTCTAATATTGTTTAATTAAAATTTTTTGAACAACCTCTTTATAACTATATTTCAAAGTCGATAAAATAATTTATGTATCACAACTCATTTCATAAATATGGTGCCTTTCAAATGATAATATGTGTTAACATATTGAATAAGAGTTATCAAAGGGGGCCTTCATATCTTAAAAATGTCATTTAATGTTTTTTTAAACACTTACAATGTATAGGTAGCATCGAACCACAATGTACCAAACTTTAATTAATCTACGTACAATAAATTAATGTCTATTAAAAAAATTAAAAAAATTGTTTTCTACCCAATATGCATTTAAGCAAATTGGTCTCTCCCTTATTTTGGGTGTCTAATATTAAAAACAAAATAGTGAAGGTTTGTAGGATATTTTCTTCCGTTACACTGCAACAAAAAGTACATTTGCTGATCGATAAATTAATTTTATCAGCATATAAATTTATACAGTTTCGGAAAAAAAAGTCAAAAATTTTCAAAATTTGAGTATTAATAAATTTTTAAATAAAATATTATTTTAAAAGCTTTATAAAATGAATTCTAACCGTTTGAAATTAATTATAATAATAATTAATTTTTAGATTTCTATTAATCAAATAAAATTTTTAAAATTAAACCACCTAAAACAATGTATTAATTAAAATTTTAAATACATTTCTTTCTTGTAATATTTAAATAGTTAACTTTGGTCCATATATATTTTCGACTTTCAAAACAAATGAATTATAACAAAATAGTAAGGGCTTTACTATGTTTCCTTCTAATATTGTTTAATTAAAAATTTTTGAACAACCTCTTTATAACTATATTTCAAAGTCGATAAAATAATTTCTGTATCATAACTCATTTCATAAATATGGTGCCTTTCACATCACAAAATATCATTTTCTTTTTGAAAAACCCCACTTAAAATGTATAAAACTTTAATTAAATGTACTACTGACTATTAAAAATATTAACGAAATTATTTTAGAAGCAACCTTAAACTTTGAATTCAAAAGCTATCCTTGAACCTGAATACCGAGGATAAGAACAAAAATGAAGATAAAATTTCAGCAAAATTATAGTTGAATTCGACTATGAAACCGACCTAGCTCGGGTATAAATGGTCCCTCAGTATTGTTCTTCCGATCCATCGAACAAAATCCAAACATTACAGCCTAATTCGAAGAATTGTGAAGAATTCTAGCGATTGGTTTTGTAGAAACTGCTTCGACGTTCTGAGCTTTGATCCAGGGTTTATGAAAACTTCGTACACATCATTGGAGTGTTCTCCAATCATTAGTAATCTTTCAGATCTACTATAATTCGAATTTTGATTCAAAATTAGATTTTTCCAAGTTCGATCGTGTTGATCGTATTTAGGGATTAATTTCGTGTTTTCTTTAGTTGAAATCAAATCCTAAATGATTTCTAAGCTTTCTATCGTTAGAGATTTCATTAATTAAGCCTTAAAAAACCAAATTTGATTTTAAATTTTGGAAAATTTGAATTTTGTGTTCTTATTCTATTCAGCTTAAATTTAATTTCATATAGTTGCCCAACATGTTTGTAAACATGTTAGGATTATTTTCAAACCATAAATCATACATCCCAAACATGTTTGATCGATCATAAAATTTTGAAATAAAAAGTTTATATTTCAGTTTTGAATTTTGTTACATAGCTTGATTGATGTTCTTGTTTTGGTTGTGTTCGACTATAAACATTATTTCGAAGCTGTTGGAACAAGAATTAGGCCATGAGATGACTTAAATAAAAAGTTACCAATTTTTGCCCTTGAAATCTGGTTGAGAAATTGATCTTCTTAGAGCTCGATTGATCGGGTTTAAGGTTAGGGATTATGATCCCTACATCCATATGAGTGATTAACAACTTACAGATAATATTTTCATGCTGTACCAAAAGATACAAACCTGAAGTTTTTTGACTAAATGAAGAACACTCGGTCCTCTTGGACCGAGTACTTTAGGATCGAGGTCCGAGACCAAGGACTGAGAATCCTCGGTCCGGACTAAGACCAAGGACGGATAAATTTGACCTACGATCGAGGCCAATGACCAATGTTCTTGATTTAGGAACGAGTCTTAGGACCGTCATTCTTGAGCATAGGAACGAGGAACCCGACCAAGGATTTTCACTTAAGACCAAGAAATTTGACCTGGGACCAAGACTCCCAGGCCTCAGGACCGAGAACACTAATATGGGACTAAGACTCCCAAGTCCTAAGACCGAAATATCCAAGCTCAGGAACAAGCATCCTAAACCTAGGAATGAGCCCCTCCGATCCTTCTACCGAGAATCCCAAGCCTCGACCAAGAGCTCCCTTAGTCCACACTAAGTCTCTTCAGTCTCCGACCGATGAAAACAGACCCAATCCATAGAGTCATAAGGCCTGTTTGGTTCCACTTTTCAAAATCCATTTTTTTTAATTTTGGAACCCCAATCTATTTTCAAATAATCCCAAGAGGTCAGAAAATGATTTTTAAATATCTTCGGAATATTTCCCAAAGAAATATTTTGACCAAGGCTCCGTTTGGAATTTATTTTTAAATTCTAATAATTTTCAGATATTTCTCAAGTCTTATACTCAATTTTATATCAACGCAATTACATGTACATACTTCTAAATAACTTTGTACAATTATTTACGTAATCCAATCTACTATTGTGTAGGACCATAAATTAGTAATTAAAATAAATAAATATTTGCTAGCTAGGCTTTTAAGAAATAAAGTCGTTTTTCAACGGGTACGAATGACATAGTGCGTAAGCCCTTTCCCGGGCGTAACTAAACAACGAATCACTTATGGAAACACTGGTATTTTCTATGTTTTTATACATACATCAAAATGTCATTTTTAAACCATCCAACTAAGCACCAAAGCTACATTTTTGTACAAATTATTTTCTTAATTAATATTTTATTTAAAATAGATTTTTGGCGTGTAAACCGAGGCCATATTTTTTTACCTTTGACCAACTCAGTTCGGTCTGACTTTTAAATCAGAAACCTAAAAATCCCGAGGAACCATACGTAGGGATCGGTACCACCGTGGGATCGTAAAATGGGCGCGTACAGTTGCATACCGTTTAATTTTAACCAATGATTCTTCCGATCCTAGGCATGAACATGGTGTTTTGTGCATTTAAAATTGTAGCAATGATATTTAAATGTTGGTACATATAGCTGATTGCGATGATCAAAAAGGAATGTACCTGAAGAATATCAGTTTTGAAGGCGTTAAAGTTTAAAAATAAATCCCAAAC